>NW_022680882.1:0-61481 GCF_009764315.1 Trachypithecus francoisi
TTCCATGACCTGTGTGTGGATTCATTGCCTGCATCAGATGATGAAGACTTAAGTGTTGCTACTAAGGTAAAGTAGTCTCTTGTAAAATTAATTTTCTCACTCTGAATCTAGTTTTGCATAGTATTTACTTTTAAAACTTAGCAGTGGTATACCTATCATAGTTTTATGGTGGTAATGGAAAGTTGGTCAGAGAAAAACATACATGTGGCTAGTTGATTCAAAGCATTTGTTTAACTTTGGTAACTAACAAAGATTGATAAGTCCTGTGACAGGGTGTGAGCTGAAAAAAATGAACTGGAAAGTAAGTAGTGACAGGAAAATCACATTAGGAAATGCTTTCTCCAATAGAGGAAACATGAAATTTGGTTAAGGTTTATTTGGATAAATACTAACACTTTGACTTTTAAATCACATGAGAGTGACTTTCATAATACTTATGCCTGTATAAATCTTCAGTGGATCAAATTATTTGCGGTAATCATGGACTCCCCCAGGACATTTTAGTTGTAAAATTGTTGAGCACGTAGCAAGAGCTTTTTTTTTCTTGGAAACTGACGATTTTGGTATCATATAGGTTTTAGGAGAGATTGTTTCTCTACTTATATTATTGGTTCTGTAATGAGACTAAAATAGTATTAAAAATTGCAGAAAAAATCACTGAGTGTGGTGGTATAGACTTGTGGTCCCTGCTACTTGGAAGTTTGAGGCAGGAAGATTGCTTGAGCCCAGGAGTTTGAGAAAAGCCTGGGCAACATAACAAGACTATCTGTCTTAAAAATATAAATTGTGGAAATGTAAAAATTTAAATTTATGCTCTCAAAATTTGTATCACAAAGGGATTTTTCTGTGTTTTGTAAGTTGTCCATGAAGAGTTTATATAAAACACTTCATCTAATCGAATAATATGTATTTTGCTGCAAATAAACAGTTCTAGAAGCAGAGACTTGTAATACCAATATGGTAAGACTTTTAACATCATAGTTTTGTCATTGTAGTTTATTTAAAATATTTACTTGGCCAGGGGCAGTGGCTCATGCCTGTAATCCCAGCACTTTGGGAGACCGAGGTGGGGGATCACCTGAGGTCAGGAGTTCGAGATCAGTCTGGCCAACATGGTGAAAGCTTGTCTCAAAAAAAAAAACACACAAAACTTAGCTGGGCATGATGGCGAATGCCTGTATTCTCAGCTGCTCAGGAGGCTGAGGAGGGAGAATCGCTTGAACCCGGGAGGCAGAGGTTGCAGCAAGCCAAGATTACACCATTGCACTCCATCCAGGGTGACATAGCAAGACTGCATCTTAAAAAATGAAATAAAATAACCACTCAAAGTCCTTATATCACATTCTGAAATTTTGAGTTTCAGAAGTTTTTATATTTAGTTGTTTAAGTAATCATTGGAAACTCCTGAATACCATGAGCTACTGGAGGTCCGTAAACATATTTGCATGTATCCTGGAGTACGTAGAATACAGTCTTCCATGTAAGAAGCATTTTAATTGTTGTTTTTTGAGATGGGGATTCACTCTGTAACCCAGGCTGGAGTGCGGTGGTAAGATCTTGGCTCACTCCAATCTCCATTTCCTGGGCTTAGGTGATCCTCACACCTCAGCCATCCAAGTAGTTAGGACTATAGACCTGTGTCACCATGCTCGGCTGATTTTTGTAGTTTTTGTAGAGATAGGGTTTTGCCTTGTTGCCAGGCTGATCTTTAACTGTTGGGCTCAAGTGTTCTGTCTGCCTCAGTCTCTCAAAGTGCTGGGGTTACTGGCATGAGACATTCAGCCTTAATAGTTGCTTAATCTAAATAGACAAATGAATTTTTATATAATGGAAGGTTATAAGTAATATAATATACCTCATGTATCTAACGATTAAACTTTTAAAATATTACTTACATTTGCATTATTTTTTAATATTTAAGGATATGTAAGTTTTGATGTGTTATGTTGAGAAAGTATGCCATACATAAAAAGCAAATAAATTAGAAATAGGTCATCAGTAGCAATGAGGATTACAATGTATTTTCAAGTATCATTGAACTGGAATCTTCACATTGTGATTTTAGATTAACATTTCTTGTGCTTTTTATTAGCCCCAACTCATGTTCTATGAAATTTACCTTTTCAAGCCATACATGACTCTTTAGAATTCTGGTGACCAATTTTTTTTCTAGGTGGAAAGTTGAAAGTTCCAGGTTTCTCTTTTTGTTATAATAATGTTCTTTCAGGTAGTGGTAGCTGACCATATTTAAGTAATTGAATGTCTTAGAGTAATAAACTCTATCACAGAAGTACTTACAAAAAACTAATTGTAGCATAAAGATTAATTAGTATTATTAGGGATATGAAAGACCAAAAGGCTCTGTTATTGATCTGTTTCTCCATTTACTTTATTGTACTCCATGTTGTTTATTTTCTTTCTTGGCTTAAGCTCATATTTCATTGACCAATTAGGCTTGTTTTTTTTTTTTCTTTTCCCTTGTTGCAAAACTTTATTCATTGGTGGTATATATTTTTATTGCATTTCCATTCAATAATTCCTCAGAATAGCTCTTAAGATATGCAAAAATGAGAAATGAAGATGAAATTATGAGATGTTAAAAGTATCTAGTCCTCTCTCACCTCTCTCCGGGTAAAACTTGGAGGTTGGGGTAAATTTTCTTTTTTTTTTTTTAATTATACTTTAAGTTCTAGGGTACATGTGCATAAGGTGCAGGTTTGTTACATATGTATACTTGTGCCATGTTGGTGTGCTGCACCCATCAACTCGTCAGCATCCATCAATTCATCATTTATATCATGTATAACTCCCCAATGCAATCCCTCCCTCCTCCCCCCTCCCCATGATAGGCCCCAGTGTGTGATGTTCCCCTTCCCGAGTCCAAGTGATCTCCTTGTTCAGTTCCCACCTATGAGTGAGAACATGCGGTGTTTGGTTTTCTCTTCTTGTGATAGTTTGCTAAGAATGATGGTTTCCAGCTGCATCCATGTCCCTACAAAGGATGTAAACTTATCCTTTTTTATGGCTGCATAGTATTCCATGGTGTATATGTGTCACATTTTCTTAATCCAGTCTGTCACAGATGGACATTTGGTTGATTCCAGTCTTTGCTATTGTGAATAGTGCCGCAATAAACAAACGTGTGCATGTGTCTTTGTAGTAGAATAATTTATAATCCTTTGGTATATACCCAGTAGTGGGATGGCTGGGTCATATGGTACATCTAGTTCTAGATCCTTGAGGAATTGCCATACTGTTTTCCATAATGGTTGAACTAGTTTACAATCCCCCAACAGTGTAAAAGTGTTCCTATTTCTCCACATCCTCTCCAACACCTGTTGTTTCCTAACTTCTTAATGATTGCCATTCTAACTGGTGTGAGATGGTATCTCATTGTGGTTTTGATTTGCATTTCTCTGATGGCCAGTGATGATGAGCATTTTTTCATGTGTCTGTTGGCTGTACGAATGTCTTCTTTTGAGAAATGTCTGTTCATATCCTTTGCCCACTTTTTGATGGGGTTGTTTGTTTTTTTCTTGTAAATTTGTTTGAGTTCTTTGTAGATTCTGGATATTAGCCCTTTGTCAGATGAGTAGATTGCAAAAATTTTCTCCCATTCTGTAGGTTGCCTGTTCACTCTGATGGTAGTTTCTTTAGCTGTGCAGAAGCTCTTTAGTTTAATTAGATCCCATTATCAATTTTGGCTTTTGCTGCCATTGCTTTTGGTGTTTTAGACATGAAGTCCTTGCCCATGCCTATGTCCTGAATGGTACTACCTAGATTTTCTTCTAGGTTTTTATGGTATTAGGTCTAACATTTAAGTCTCTAATCCATCTTGAATTAATCTTCATATAAGGAGTAAGGAAAGGATCCAATTTTAGCTTTCTACTTATGGCTAGCCAATTTTCCCAGCACCATTTATTAAATAGGGAATCCTTTCCCCATTTCTTGTTTCTCTCAGGTTTGTCAAAGATCAGATGGCTGTAGATGTGTGGTATTATTTCTGAGGACTCTGTTCTGTTCCATTGGTCTATAGCTCTGTTTTGGTACCAGTACCATGCTGTTTTGGTTACTGTAGCCTTGTAGTATAGTTTGAAGTCAGGTAGCGTGACGCCTCCAGCTTTGTCCTTTTGACTTAGGATTATCTTGGCAATGCGGGCTCTTTTTTGGTTCCATATGAACTTTAAAGCAGTTTTTTCCAATTCTGTGAAGAAAGTCATTGGTAGCTTGATGGGGATGGCATTGAATCTATAAATCACCTTGGGCAGTATGGCCATTTTCACGATATTGATTCTTCCTATCCATGAGCATGGTATGTTCTTCCATTTGTTTGTGTCCTCTTTGATTTCACTGAGCAGTGGTTTGTAGTTCTCCTTGAAGAAGTCCTTTACATCCCTTGTAAGCTGGATTCCTAGGTATTTTATTCTCTTTGAAGCAATTGTGAATGGAAGTTCATTCCTGATTTGGCTCTCTGCTTGTCTGTTTGTATCTCCCTTCGTTCTCACATTTTAAGTCAAAATTTTTGTGGAGTCAGGGTCTTGTTCTGTTTCCTAGGATGGAGTGTAGTGGCATGATCTTGGCTCACTACAGTCTCTGCCTGTAAAGCTCAAGTGATCCTCCCACATCAACCTCCCAAGCAACTGGGATACAAGCACACACCATAAAGCCTGACTCATTTTTATATTTTTGTGTAGAGATATGTTCTCATTATGTTGCCCAGGCTGGTCTCAAACTCGTGAACTCAAGCAATCCACCCACCTTGGCCTGGCAAAGGGCTGGGATTACAGGTGTGAATCACCATGCCTGAGCAATATTGAGGTTTATTTAAAAGAATTGATTAGGGATGGGTGTGGTGGTGCACACTGGTTATCTCAACACTTTGGGAGGCAGAAGTAGAAGGTTTCCTTGAGCCTAGGAGTTTGAGACCAGCCTGGACAATATAATGAGGCTTTGTCTCTACAAAAATAACAATAGAAACGTTAGCCTGACATGATGGTATGCACCTGTAGTTCTAGCTGTTCGGGAAGTTGAGGTGGGAAGATTGCTTGAAGTCAGGAAGTTGAAACTGTAGTGAGCCATAATCATGCCACTGCATTCTAGCCCTGGTTTGACAGAGTGAGACCCAGTTTCATAAAAAGAGATTGATAAGAAACTCTTGATGCAACGTATTATAATTTTTAAAATGGAAACTTTTTCTTGGTATTACCTTAGCATTGTGTCCTCGAGAAAGTGTCAGAGCCTTTACCTGGACTTTCCCATGAAAAAGGAAACAGAATAGTCAACAGAAAAGGAGAAGGTGAGATTCGTATTTTATTTAAAAAGTCATTTGATGGAATGTTTCTTTTAAAATATAAGCACTAATATAGTCAAATAGCTAAAGAAAATGTCCCATTAACTGTATAATAAGTAAAGGAGAAGTAAAATGGTGATAAGTTGTGTCTCTAACCAAGGGTCAGCAGTTGATTCTATTGGGAGTACCACTAAAGGAGCTGAGTTATGAGTTCCATTTTAAGACACTCTAAGACCTGAGGCAAGTCAGGAAAGAGGGAATGGAAATGAATAAAAGAGAAAGAATGAGGAGGGCAGAGTGTACATGGAATAAATCAAAAAAAAAGTGGGTGTATGTAATGGAGGGCAGTAAACTCAAATCGTTCTGTAGAAGAAGGAAGAACATGGTGTTAGAAATAGGAAAGAAGATAAAGTGAGCTTCCAGTACCAAAATGTCTCAGAGAATTAGAGTAACATTTTCCTACTCTTGCTGTCATCCTCACTACTGGGAAGGCATTAAGGATTGAGGTACTTTACTACACAGACCTGTGTTTTATCTACCATAGATGAGCATCACCAAAAGTGGTCAGCCATGTATGGGTATAATTTAGTTTTACAGAAAATGTTGTAACCTCATGGGATAGTATCATATAGGTCAAGTTAACATAATTGAAAAGAAGAGTGTTGGGTGATTTATGGAGAAGAAATTAATTAGAGAAGGTATTGCCTGATTAAAAGTTCATTAGGAACACTATGGCTTATAATGTAATATTAAATTCAGGGACATAATAGGGAAGAAATTGAGGCTAGGCCAAAAAGGGCAACTAGGGTAAACAAATATGGAAGCATATCAGTATAGAACAGGGCATTCAAATTTTCATGAATTAGTTGAGGAGCTTCTGCAAAATGCACATTCTGATTGATTCTGCCTTTCTCATGAATACTCAGGTGATGTTGGTGCTTGTCCTTGGACATAGCTCTGAATAGCAAGGAAATAGCTTTCCTTTAGAGAAATCTGGAAAAAGAACCATTGGACAGCAATTTTAAAAATAACAGAATCAAGGGAAAGCATTAATTTCCTTTTATTTCTGAGCATAATTCTAGCCATAGGGGAAGGAGAGTGAGATGAAAAGAGAGATTACAGGTTTATGCTATTGCTGAATACAGATGAAAACAGTGGTCACAATTATCCATAAAAAGCAGTTAGGAAGGGAAGCATCAGGACGACAGATCTAAAAATCACTTTTTCAAAGAAAGAGGGATTGTGAAAGGACAAGGACGGAGGAAAGAAAGACATTTGCTGGGGTCTTGGGAGTTAAAGCTAAGTAAACTTGAGACAACTCACTTCCAGTTGCTTCAGCATATACCCAGTCTCACAAAAGAGGTTATTGCTGTGGGGAGTACTGGAGGCAGAAGGGAGTGCTAGACTTGGGGTAAACCACAGCAGCTCATCTCACTTCATAACTGTCAGGTCTCAGAGAGATAAGTCTCATTGACATGAGTGAATAAGTTGTGATTAAGTTGCATATAGATGCTTTGGCTAATATTTTTGAAACAGTCAGTTCTTTGATATGATAGGTGTTTTATAAAAGTCCTTTACAGTGTAAGACGATATACCAAACTTAGCTAATTTTAGAAGCAATAATATTGTAAAATTCATTCTGTGAATACCAAAATTGTCATTTTCAATAAATATTGCACTAATTTTGCAATATGAAAGTGTATTCATATCCAGCAAGTCTGTGGTAATTCAATGTTTTCTTTTTTGATAAATGTTTTGATATTGGAAGCTTATTCTACACGGTTTGCTTGGTGTGTTTTATGGACTGCCTTCCATGAGTGGATCAAGGAGCTCTAATTCAAGGCAAAACAGGAGATAGGAGAAACGTGGGTGCTACAGTAGCCCGTGCAGTCATGGGAAAAATGAGTATTTTGATTAGCTGTGATTTCATAAGTGTGTACCCTAGCTGATCAATTTAGAACACTCTCTTTAATGAGAGGTGAATTGCACATTCATCTGAACTGTCATCTCAACTGTGTATTTCCTCAGTGACAGGACAGGGGAATTTGTTTGTGGTGTGCTGGCAGCAATGCCTCTGATGTGTTGAGTGAAAATACTCTGTACATTCACCATCAGCTTTGACATTGATTCCCTCAGGTTTGATTTGGTCCTCTATTAAATGATCTCTTTTCTCCTCATCAGCCCATGTGTTCACGGTGCTATCCATGGTTTTCTATTTTAGGTATAGGCATTAGAAACATAATCTCACTATTGAAATGTAAACTGCGTTTTAGGAATCCTATATTCCTATTTTCCTCATATTTCTGTCATGTTGCTGTCCTAGGCAATGAAAAGAAGATGTCAAGAAGAACCTCAAAACCTTAAGTAATTATTTTTACAGCCAGGCATGAGAACTCAGCTTGATAGTAATACTGCATGAATGTTTGGTTGGCCTTGTCATACTTACATGTAATTGATGACATATCCCCTTTGCTTTGTAGGGCCTCCTGCAAAACATCCTTCCTTGAAGGTAAGTAATTATGTATATTTTTTGAATCACTAACTCCATATTGTATAAAATATATATGATTTATGAATCATTTTCTTTTAAAAGCCTTTCAGCCTAGCACTGAAATGGAAGATCCTGCTGTGAAAGGAGCAGTACAAAGAGAATGTTCAGACATTGAGAGCAGGTATGTTTTCAATACAAATGGAATGCTGGAAATAAGTACATCAAGTGATTGAAAGTACTCACATTATTCTTAACCCCTAATTCATTGACATAAATGTTATTGTTGGTATCTATATTTGAATAAAAATAAATTTAGAAGCATAAAAAAGATTTTAAAAATGTAAGCTGTAACTCAGATGTTTCTGTTTTAATGTTTTGAATAGCATAAAGTTTTCAATATAAAATTTTTATACTTGTCAGGGATTCAAAGCAGTGAATTTTGAGACTCTAGGATATTTCCAGTGAGTTATATGCTAGTTGGAGTTCTGATCTTTACGTAGAGGAAAGCTTTACTTATTAACATGTCAGTTTCTGTTTGAACTTTAGAGACTTGCTGCTAGTGTTATTACACTGATGATCTGAAGCCAATCAGATGTTCCAAATGAGCAGACTGTGTGTGTATGTGTATGTATAGGTGTGTGTATGTGTGTGGTTATGGCATCTTTGATTATTAAAAATTAGGGAAGTATTTATTCATTTATAACTGGTAGAGTCTTTTAAAAGGGTTATTTTGAGACTTTTTGGTGTTAAGGTTTTTGAAACGTGATTGCATAGAGGCTACCGACATCATAAATCGATTGTTTTTCATTTCAATGCCCTTTTGAAATCTTTAACTATATGGTGATGCTCAGAAATAGTATGCAGAATTTTTTATTTGTGTCCTAAAATGGTATGTGAGTGGTTATACACTTTACATACCTTTCTGCCACTTTGTTTGGTGTATTTTGTATTATATTTTCCAGATGCATCCACATTGATATGATTATCTCTGGTTTAATTCATTTTACACTTTTCATTGTATTCCCTTAAACCACTTTACCACATTTAGTTAGAGTCTCCTGTTGCTGATAAATGAAGAAAGAAAAGTAAAAATAATGTCAGATTAAAAAGGCTTTTGTTTAATCAGTTTGTGTCTTAATGTTTACTATACGAGAGTTTAAAGCTAAAAAGTTCAGAATGCAAGCATGCACCACCATAGTTTATAAATGCCCTTAGAACTACGATTCATGAGCCTTTAGCCTCTGAAGTTAGGACAATTCATTTCTCTGAAGAAGTTTGCTGTGCTGTTCTCAGAAAAGAAAACTGAAAAGAGCAAATGGCATTGTCTTATTTGACCTCTTGGACATCCTTGAGTGAAACTGAAACTCCAGGGATACTCAGATCAAAATTCAGAACTAATGTTTTGAACAATATATATAGTTTGTGAATGTCTAGTGATCATGAGTCCTTGATGGTGAAATGAACTTTCAAGTTTCGCTTTTACATTTTTTTGCTCTTTTCCTTGACTTGTCTTAAAAGCTTAAATGCAACAGTTTTATTTATACAGAAACCGGGAATAGAACTTGTTAAATATATTTCTGTCGTGTCTCACGGCATTGTGTATGCTTCAGATCTAGTGTGAATTAGACTTATTTTTATATGGGAACAATTAGGTTTTTGTGTGTTTGTTTGTTTGTGTTTTTGAGACAGTCTTGCTCTGTCACCCAGGCTGGAGTGCAGTGGCTCAGTCTTGCCTCATTACAACCTCTGCCTCTCAAGTTCAAGCAATTCTCCTGCCTCAGCCCCCTGAGTAGCTGATACTACATGTACTTGCTACCACACTCTGCTAATTTTTCTATTTTTATTAGAGGATTTCACCATGTTGGCCAGGGTGCTCTCCAACTCCTGACCTCAGGTGATCTGCCCACCTCAGCTTTCCAATGTGCTGGGATTACAGGTGGGAGCCACTGTGCCGGCTACAGATAAAATGTTTTAGGGCTATTTTATGCAAATCTTTGGTCTATATTTAAGGCTTCATATATGAATAATGAAGGTATTCATGCGTTGAGGGAAGATGAAAGTTTTTAATTTAATGTATATTCATTGAAATGTTTTTTGAAGTTTTTATCTCTAGTACACAGAAACACAAAATAATGTCATGGGTATTTAATCTTAATGTGTTTATGCACAAAGTTAGTTATTCAAATATTTTCTTATCTCTGAAGAATCTTAATTATTAAAAAATTTCTCGTGGAAAACAAAATATATAATAGACATTGTTGAGTGATTCCAAGTAAATTGTAGTAAATAACAAAAGCTCAGAACAAAGTGAGAGATTCTAGTTAAGTAAACTTGTCTGAGTTAATAGCAATTACAGGACTTGTAAAATACATTAGACCATGAAGGAGTAGTGTGTTTGTGGGGTAGAGGACAATATGGTACTGTCTCAGTGAAGAAAGAATTTTTATACTTTATTACAATTTGTATTACTATTTACATTCTAATAAATGAAAACTTTATTTTCAGATATTTTAGATTATATTTCTACTACTTGAACCATCAATAGTAAGACTTTTCAAAAATTTGGGAAGTTGTGAGTTGATGATAAATATCTATCACCATCAGTGATCAAAAATCAGACAGCGACCACAGACTTTGGACACACGAACTTCGTAGTTAACGAAAGGATTAATCTTGAAGCTGTGTTTCTATCAGGGAGTTATACTCTTCATTACCTGTGTGAATCACAGCTATTACAGTAGAAAGAGAGCAAGGAAGGGAAAGAAGCATGGAAAATTTTATTCTAGATTCCCTCGGTTGGCTTCATGCTACCGTAGTTCTGACTTGTAAAGTCATTTTGTGGTCAAATGTACTTTGTGTTTACTCCCCTTATGCAGCCTACAGCCAAACATAATGCTTCTTAGCAAGGCATTTGTATTCTTCCTTTAAGGAAAGCAACATATAAATAACAAAGAGAATGAGGAGAAAGAGTAATTTCATTGAGGTTAGTATTTACCATAAATTTGAGTGTGGGTACCATGGTTATATTTAGAATTTTGGGGCTGGATTGGAAAATGAAGTAGATGTCTACAGATTTCCTACTCAAACACAATGTGGCTTTGATTCATTTTTATATCTCTAATTTTGCAAATATTAGGTATAATTATATGCAGTGTCACTAAAAATACCTTCCCAAAGCAAATATTAAATGATGTCTATGGCTTTCTGTATTATAGTGTTGATTTTTCCAATATTAATGGGAACCATTGAGCATTTGCCTTGTAGTGTCTCCTCGGCTGTACTCACACATTCCATCACCTTGTCTTAATGGATAATCATGCACTAGGAATACGGGTTTTCATCAGAGCTGTATCATTTCAAGATAACACATGAGCATCAAATTTAATTCTGCCGGAACACTCAGTCTATTGATTAACTGCAGAACTATGGGGTCTACTTTACATACAAGTTAAATTCAGTGCCCTTAGTCATAAGATCAGGTGAACAGTAATAAATTATGCATTATTTTTTCACTCCTATAGTTTTAATTTCTTTTTCCCTTTATGTCTAGAATTAACATTTTGTTTAATAAAACATGATGATAATCTTCTAGAGTAGCGATGACAAGCTATAAATCCAAAGTTTCTTATCTATGCAAATGACTTGTTTGCTTCTATTTTCTCATGAGCTTGGTAGATCCAGGAAGCAGAACTTTTAAAACAAAATCCCCAAATGTGGGGGGCGTGGTGGCTTGTGCCTGTAATCCCAGCACTTTGGGAGGCTGAGTTTGGGAGTTTGAGACCATCCTGACCAACATGGAGTAACCCATTTCTACTAAAAATACAAAAGTAGCTGGGCATGATGGCACATGCCTGTAATCCCAGTTACTCGGGAGGCTGAGGCAGGATAATAGCTTGAACCCGAGAGGCAGAGGTTGCAGTGAGCTGAGATCGCACCATTGCACTTCAGCCTGGGCAGCAAGAGCGAAACTCCATCTCTAACAACAACAACAACCATGACCACCACCACCACAAAACCCGAATGCATTTTCTTGGCACAGTAATACTGAAACAGAAAAAGTATAAAGTAAATACAAGTAACTGAAACAGTTTATGTGTTTTATTTTACTTCTCATTTGATAACTTTTGTAAGGTAATGAGCAGAATGTATTTCTTTGGGGACCCAGATAGATGTACTTACTCATTCAATACAAATTCATTCTTATAATGGCCACTGATACTTATATTCTAAATATTTCTAAAAACATCTCCTCAGACCTGCATCATCTTTGCAACATTGCCTTATATTTTATCTTTGTTCATTTATTTATATGCCTCAGAATTTTATGCTCTTCACAGTATTTAGAGTTAATTATCTCTAATGTAAATAGATCTGTGAACCACTCCTGAATACCTAATGTCCAAGCATATTAAAGGTTTATATAAGGCTTTCAGAAACTGACTTCTGGATTGGGCACGGTGGCTGATGTCTGTAATCCCAGCACTTTGGGAGGCTGAGGTGGGTGGACGATTTGAGGTCAGGAGTTCGAGACCAGCCTGGCCAACATGGTGAAACCCCATCTCTACTAAAAATACAAAAATTAGCAGGTGGTACTGGCACCCGCCGGTAATCTCAGCTCTTTGGGAGACTGAGGCAGGAGAATTGCTTGAACCTGGGAGGCCGGGTTGCAGTGAGCCGAGATCATGCCACTGCACTGCAGTCTGGGAGACAGAGTAAGACCTTGTCTCAAAAAAAGAAAAGAAAAAGAAACTGACTTCTGCCCAAATCTCCATCTGTAGCCCTTTCCCCATCTGCCTTTTTCTCTGGAATTACTGAGCTGCTGGTAATGCCCCTCTCACCATTCCTCTTTTGCAGAGAAATACATATGCTCTTGGAGGCTTCTCTCCCTCTCTTGGTGCTGCCTGGCATGTGCTCACCCTTTCCTGCCCTCTGCCTCACTTAATCTGGCTAACCTTACTCTCTAAGACTCAGCTCATGCATGATCTTTAGGAAAGCCATCCCTGACAGCTTTTATTTTCCTTCCTTATACCCCAGTGTCTAACACTTAACAGGAACCCAATAACTAATTATTTGGCAAAGTTAAGACTGTTTATACAAAGATGATTCAGAAGCTTGTCTTCTACAGTCTAGCAACAAAGGGGATCGACATGTAAAGACATGATGTGCAGTTGAGGTGGTAAAGTGACGCTAGAAAAATTGACAAAGTACTAAGGGAGCCCCAAGAAGCAGAAATCTGTGTATATGGAGAAAGATAGCTAGAATCAAGGAAGACTTCACATGGCATTCTGAGCCTTTTTTTTAATCTTTTCTTTTTCTGTTACTGGAGACAAGTTCTTACTCTATCGCCCAGGGTGGAGTGCAATGACATGATCGAGACTCAGTGCAACCTCAAACTCCTGGGCTCAAGGGATCTTCTCACCTAAACTTCTTGAGTAGCTGGTTCTACAGGCACATATCAACATGCCTAGGTTTTTTTTTTTTTTTGTAGAGTCAAGGTTAGCTTTGGTTCCCAGGCTGGTCTTAAACTCTTGGCCTCGTGCAGTTCTCCCATTTTGGCCTTCCAAAGTGCTGGGATTACAGATGTGAGGTATTATGCCCAGCCTACGTTCTGAGTCTTAAAAGATGAAAATACATTTTTCAGAATTGTAGAACATTTGTGATGTAAAAAATGGGGTGCACACTAATTACAGTATAAACAACAATAATTTTGCAAATTATTAGTAACTGTTAAAAAGATACTGTTATGAAGTACAGTAAAGTGTTACATTGTATATTTTGAGTGTATTTTAAAATTTTGTTTTGTTTCCAACAGTTTTGTTTATTTATGTTGGGTGGAACAATTTGTGAGTGACCCTGAGATTGTGTATGGCTTGAACCTGGTGGTATCTAGTGTCTCCCCAAGTAGTTTGTTAAAGTTTTGGATAATTAGAAGTATTTCTTAAAGAAGTAAATATTTCATTTAAACTCTCAAAATATAAAATACAAAGAAATTTTATTCTCTATTTGTATAAAGATTATAGTATTTATTTAACTGTTCTTAGTTCATTTGAACTAAACCTACGAATTTTTCAACAGAAGAAGACTTACTAGTGGCTTCAGAGGAAGAGCGAGAAAGGCTTGAAAGAAGTGAAAAGAAGCAACCACAGGTATATAAAAATTTAAGTTTCTTGTTTAATATTGGGTTTTTTTTTTTTTTTGCTTTAGTAACAAAGCGTAGTCCAAATGACATGACCTTTTAGACTATACCTTTAGAATCCAATAGATCATAATTTTATATTTAATTTTTAAAACATTTAACCACTTACGAAACTTAAGATATTCCTACCATCTGTGGTAACTCATAGCTGTCTTTACCTTTGGAATCGAGGCAAGAAATTTCCAGTATTATCTTACTCTTTTATTTTTATAACCTTACTCATAATACAGAAGGTAACATGAAATATTGAGTCATATTACTAAGGAATATAAATTATGAACAATTGAACAATGATGGCCACTGAGTTAAACTAATGTTAAAGGAGTCATCATTGCTAGTGGTTCAAATTTTGCAGTTTCATATTGCTGGTCACCAGTGCCCAGTTAAAAGATTTATTCTGTTTTGTGGTTGCCAGTTGACTTCAGTGTTTGTGTTCAGGTAGTGAATGGGGTCATAAAAGTCCACCCAGTTGTCTGTTAAGAGAATTATACCTTGCAGAATGGGACCGTTGGTGTCAGGGTACAAACAATAACTTTATTTCAGCATAAATAAATAGTAAATAATACTAAAATTTTGAAAATCCATCTGCTATCACTAGCAGAACTTAAAATATATTAGAAGTGGATATAAGCAGAAAATCTATCTAGATACATAACACTATCATAGTTTATCATTTGAATTAGAACTTAAAATTTTGCTTCTCTTTCTGATTGGTGTTCAGTTTGACTCTTAATAATTTTTTGTTTGCCTAGTCTCTAATCTTCTAATCTTCAGAAATATAAATGCACTGTAGGGGCTCACCAGTATGCTGAGGTAACATCTTTTTAAGAGAGGAAGCTTTTATAATACCACGTATCATCTTTGAATTCATTTCTGGTAGATTTAATACATAATAAGTTTAGTCCAAACAAACACTGACAGTTCAGCTTGCTGGTTCATGTTTTTCTCCTATGTTAAGCCAAGGCAAATTATTTTTCACTTTTTCGTTACAATCCCATAATTTAAGAGTAGCAACACATAGATTAAGTTTCACAGTTAAATTTAAATTATTTTCTGATATTTCTTTGTTTATACTTGATTAAAGCTAATTTTAAAACATGCACTCTGACAGAAAAGACATCTGAGAAACAAAACAAGCAAATTAGTTTTCCACTTGTGCAGCTGTGGAAAAAAAATTTCTCAGGAACCAGAACTGGGTAGGAATTGTGATAAAGGGAATATATTTGCATATTCAGGACTTCCTTTAAAATTCATTATAAACAAGTTTAAGCTGAATATTGGTGAAAGTTTTGAAAACTCCCAAATTACTGGTTGCCCTGAGGAAGATCTCCTCCATAGTAACTGTAAAGTGGGATGAACTTAAAGGGAGTGCCCTCTAATCTGATGAATCATGTCCCTGATTTTGAGGAGGAAGATGCATCTGGAGGGTGTAACTCTGTGGCATTCCAGGCAGTGCCTGACAGAGGAAGTCCATGTCAAATGTCTTTTCATTCCATTCACACTCCAGGTCCCTGAAATACAGTTACCAGTTATCTTCTAAGCTTGATTGAAATGAAAATAGATCAGACTAAGAAATGATAACAAACCAGACACATAGCTTGTTTCTAACACAGATGAAGAAAATGTTTGTAATGATAAAGAAACCGAAAAATTAAGGAACCCAGTAATTATGATTGAAAGAAAGAGATGAAGAGTTTTAACATGCAAATGGCAAAAAATATAAAGCCAAATACCACTAATTGGAAATGAGACGTTAGGCATTGGCCTCAGTCTAGAGATCCTGAAAGTCTTTTTGATTTGTGGTTTACCCACCCCAAAGAAATGAAGCATGATTCAGATAGAAAGCCACAGTAAATCTGCTGTTACAGGTACATCTAAAAACAGAAAACCAATACGGTGTTTGTTCCAGAAGCCACTATATGACAATCCCAGTGCTAATAACTACAAAAGCGTGAATCTTGAATTATAAAATGTGAGTTATTGTCTACCACATAGTGAGAGAACATAAAAAGTATAGCTAGAAGACTTACAGCAAGGTATTCCAAGGTTTCAGGCATGTTACAAGTTGAGTTCCTGACTTTGGAGAAAGAGACAGTTCAACTTCAAAAATACAGAGGTTCCCTTGATGCTTCTCTTTTTTCTCTTTATCAATTATTTGATTCAGTCTAATTTTCTATTCAAGAAAATCTCATGTGTACAGTTACAGGGGGTTATCTGAATGTGTAATTATGTGTCAAAGTAGATTAGTTCTGCTATCTAAATAATGGTTCTGGAGAATGTTCTCATAATGTTTGTTCATTAATCAACCTAAGTCTCATTATCAGTCTCCCAAGTGGCCTATGGGCTGGGAAACTAATTCAGCCGTGTACCATGTGACCTTCTGAACTAGATAAAGAAAGAAATTGCTGAAGAAACAAGGTCTAGATTCTAGATTATTTTTTTCTGTATTCATTTAGAGATGAACTACATTATTTAATGATAGAATGAGAATACAATGGGAGGGAAGCAATGACTGAGAAGAGCCACAGAAACACATCTAGCCTTGAGAGTTGCAACGAATATTCCCAGGCAAAGGAGTCTGTTTAATGTGTTTTCATGCATGCAGGTTTATCTGCTTAGCTCAAACTCTCAAACTGTTTGAACTTACAGTCCCATCATGGTTATTTCAAATATTTTTGAAAACAGATATATATTTCCACATATTTTAAAACATTACCACTCTCCAATATTTCTGTTAAATCAGACCTTTATATTATGTTGTTTAATAAAATATGGTAAGTTTTGACGTGTATGATTTTTATCATATAAGAAGCATAACTTCTCAACCAAAAATTTAGCATTTGACTCTTTAGTAGAAAGTTGAGTTCTGTAGATTGTGTTCTAAAGATAGACAACAATCTGGAGATTTACTTCTTTCCAAGTAAAGCAGATGAGGCCTTTTTCACCCTCTGAGGCATTAAATTGCTTTGCTTCAGTTAGACTTTTAATATATCTAATTTGATAAATTTATCTGGTAATTTATGTAATTCAGGAATATGGCATTGTATCATATTATTTGGTGCCATGAAATGCTAGGGAATGCCACCTTAGGAGCTTTGGATGAAACATTGAATATGTCTTGATTGGTTTGACTCCCATTAGCAGTAGATAATGGGGCTAAGGTAGGTAACTGTACCATATGTATTCCACCTATAAACTTTTGTGGTAATTGAACGTGAAATCTGGGAAGCATCTTGTTTTCCAGAATTCTGCACTAGAGGCTCATCAATTTCACTCTGCTTTTCGTGTTGTGGCAAACTTTTGTTCCCATAGTTCAGAGAGCACCTTTACTTTTTTGATATCCCAGGATTCAAATGAAAAAACAAAAGAGAGATGAAAGACATTGGGGAAAAGAATAGCTTAGTGCAGAAAAGGGAAAGCTTCTTTAAGCTTCTTCCCTGTTCCCAAAGCCCTACAATGTCACATCTTCTTAATCTGGCTATTTTATGTAAAATCCAGGTGGTAAAGACAGAAGACATATGTTATGTCTGTGTCTTTTTATTTCTCTGTTTCTGCCAGTCAGATAGCATAAAAATTTATATCAGGTAGCGAAGAGTGGATGGGAATAAAAGCACAAAGTGGAGAAGAGCCCTTGTTGAAATTTTGGAAAATTCTTCTATTCACTCAAACAGAAATGAGCAGACTTGACAAAAATGTCAGTGATGAAATAAGAATATCTTAGAATTATAATAGTTATGTATAATGATAAAATTAAATTAAGCACAAAATATTTTTATGATTAAAATGGTGACAACCGGAATCAAGTGAAAAAATCAGGGAAAAAGTGATTTTTATTGAATAAAATAATTATTATTTATTATTTTATTAAAGGTCGAAGAAGGAAATAATACGAACAAAAGTGAAAAAATACAACTATCAGAAAGGCTATGTGATCGCACAGCTGCTGCTGCTGCTGGCAGATGAACCAACAAAGGAAGATTGGGAAAACATATTCTCAGCAGTTTCCCAAGGAGGTGAAGGTAGAGCATGATAAGTAAGCCTGTAGTGGTGGTTTTTGTTTTTGTTTTTTTTGAGATGGAGTTTCTCTCTTGTTGCCCAAGCTGGAGTGGAATGGTGTGATCTTGGCTCACTGCAACCTCTGCCTCCCGGTTTCAAGCAATTCTCCTGCCTCAGCCTCCATAGTAGCTGGGATTACAGGCATGTGCCACCGTGCCCCGGCTAATTGTTTGTATTTTTAGTAGACATGGGGTTTCACCATGTTAGCCAGCCTGGTCTCGAACTCCTGACCTCAGGTGTTCTGCCCATCTCGGCCTCCCAAAATGCTGGGTTTATGGGAGTGAGCCACCGTGCCTGGCCACCTATTGCAGTATTTAACAGCAGATAATTGTCATTGTGCTATAAACTAATTCAAAATTAGACTAATATTCTTTATGATTAACAAGTTTGATACTTTTACCAGGGATATTTAGCCCTGTCTGGTAATCAGAAAAATGCAAATTAACATAAAATAAGATACTTTTTAAAAGTCATGCTGATATTTAAAAAGTAATTACTAGTGTTGGCAAATGAGAGGACAAAGGCATTCTCACACACTGTTGGTATGTGAAATTGGTAAATTATTTCTGAAGGGTAACTTAGTGCTATGTATCAAAATTTCAAATAACCTGACATCCCTTTAACTTGACAACTTCACTTTTGGAACTAGATTTCACAGGAAAACATAACTTGTGTAAACATATACACATTTATTAAGGGCATTAATTATATATTACACATAATGAGCAATAGGCCAATAAATATATAAAATATATGTAATAGCAAGGTGAATTGAAAGTATTAAGAAAGAAATATAAAAAGTATGGATATATTAGACTCTTTATCCTAGTTTTGGATTACAGTAATCTGCAGATAGTTTGTGTGAAAGACATCTGAAGGTGCCATCTTACACCGTCAATCGTGTCGAGAGATACCTGCAATATTTCCTAAAGATTAAACTTTATTTCTGGTGAACTAATATGCTTGTCAATAAATAGTAACTTTAAAAAATTAGTTAATTGTAAATGATCTTTTTAAATTAGGGAGTAATTATGACTGTGTGATTTCAAAAGGTAATTTTGAACTTGTAAGTTTACTGAATAATCTCCAGTATTCTGTTTTATAATATATACTAGAGGGACTAGGAACACAAACTTTAGCAGAATATTCTTTCCTTACTACTTTTCAAGTATAAGAATTCTTTTGAAGATGTTGAAGTGAGAAATTAAATATCTGAGAACTAGAAAGGAAAAATAATCCAGAACATAGAAATTTTGTTAGGATAGTAACATATGAAGAGGTAGATCAGAAGATGAACTTTTTATTTTTTAACAAAATGAATTTTAAGATAAATGTCTTTATCTACAGATGCACCTTAAAACAAGAAAATGAAGAAAAAACAAATGTTAATATGCTGTACAAAAAAAAATAGAGAAGAATTAGAAAGGAAAGAAGTTGAAGAAAGAAGTTGTAAGAAAGAAGAAGTAAGAAAGAAGTTGAAGCAAACAACTTGAACCGACTGTTCAATCACTAGAGATGAAACCAAAGACTGTAAGAAATACTGCAAATCAGGTAAATTACTCTTTGGTAAAAACTCTGTATTTTAAACTTATTTTAGCAATGTTACTTATAATATCCCCTTGATTTAATATATATTATTTAGGTCTAAAACAAACCAGAAATGTTATCTCATTTTTAAAAATGAATGATGACACTTACAGGTACAATTATTAATATTTATTATAAATCTGGGCATCCACATAGAATATTATTTTATTACAAAGAGCTTTTGAAAACAATTATATACCATAATATGCACTTAGTGATAACGTATTGATAAAAATTTTGTTCCCAGTAAAATTGTTCCTTTTTCTTTCCCCTATTTCATACTGGTTACTGTACCTAATATTATAAAGAAGGAACAGAAATTATTGCAATCACAAATAATCTCATAATATTCTAAGAAGAGTTCTATAAATTTTATCTTATTTACTATTGGTGTTTTGAAATAAAAGTTTTGTATTGATATATTTACATCACAGAAGTAACTGTTATCTGTTGGAGAACTATAAGTAGAGTCAGAAGTCCTGGGGAAAATCCTGTAGCTTGCTTATATTTTTAAACTTTCTTTTTCAAAATTGTGGTAACTAGATGAGTTCGTCAATGATTGTATATAGGAGTGACTAGTATAATGTCTAGATTTATGATTTAGTAAATGTAATTCTTACAACTGACTATAAAGTGTTAAAAGAGTCAAATTGCGATAGAATATATCAGTGAAACAGAACTGTAATAACTTTGGGAAATTTTATCTGTCCAAATACATGTGAACTAAGGTTCTTACTATAGGGTGGTGAATGTGGGTTAGATATCAAAGTGTAAATGCAATTTTTTGATATGTTTTAATTTAGCCAAATTTGTTAATGCATTAATTTTGCTTTTGGGTTTGTGGTAATTCAGGGAAAGGCTCTTCCAATTCTGATATTCTTAAAAATTCTCTGGTGTGCATGTGTGTGTGTGTGTGTGTTTACTTTTATAAATTCATTGACTTTAAATACATTTCTGAACATTTTGGAATTTATGCTCTATAAGGTTCAAAGTTTTGCTTCAACTTTTTCTCCAGTTGGACATCCACTTACAGTAACCTTGTTAGTGTACGAATGTCCAGGTTATTCATTCACTTCAGAGGTAATCATGATACGTTATTTTATTGAGTACTAGCTAAAACTTTTTTTTGTTTTATTTAGGATTTTTGTAATCATGAAGAAATGAAAGATCTGATGGATGAAAATTGCATTTTAAAGACAGATGTTGCTATACTCAGACAGGAAATATGTACAATGAAACATGACATCCTGGAAAAAGAAAATAAATGTCTTACAGACATTAAAATTGTTAAAGAAATAAATGTTTACCTTGAAAAGAGTATAAAACTCAATGAGGAAACAATAACAAAAACAACATTCCAGTATCAACAAGAGCTTCATGATCTCAAGGCAGAGAATACAGGGCTCAATTCCAAACTGTTGAGGGAAAAGAAGGCAAGGCAAGACTGGAAGCTGAAATTAAATCGTATCAGGCTAGACTGGCTGCTGCTATAAGTAAACACAGTGAAAGTGTGAAAACAGAAAGAAACCTAAGACTTGCTTTAGAAAGAACACAAGACGTTCTCTACAAGTACAAAAAAAATGCTTCTGATATTTTGAAGTAGAAGAAAAGAATGAGTTCTTACTGAACAACTTTCTTTTTTTTTTTTTTTTTTTTAATTATTTATTTATTTTTTTTATTATACTTAAGTTCTAGGGTACATGTGCATGACGTTTATATCATGTATAACTCCCCATGCAATCCTCCTCCTCCCCCCTCCCCATGATAGGGCCCAGTGTGTGATGTTCCCCTTCCCGAGTCCAAGTGATCTCATTGTTCAGTTCCCACCTATGAGTGAGAACATGCGGTGTTTGGTTTCTTTCTTGTGATAGTTTGCTAAGAATGATGGTTCCAGCTGCATCCATGTCCCTGCAAAGGATGCAAACTCATCCTTTTTTATGGCTGCATAGTATTCCATGGTGTATATGTGCCACATTTTCTTAATCCAGTCTGTCACAGATGGACATTTGGGTTGATTCCAAGTCTTTGCTATTGTGAATAGTGCCGCAAAAACATAACGTGCATGTGTCTTTGTAGTAGAGTAATTATAATCCTTTGGGTATATACCCAGTAGTGGGATGGCTGGGTCATATGGTACATCTAGTTCTAGATCCTTGAGGAATCGCCATACTGTTTTCCATAATGGTTGATCTAGTTTACAATCCCACCAACAGTGTAAAAGTGTTCCTATTTCTCCACATCCTCTCCAACACCTGTTGTTTCCTGACTTCTTAATGATTGCCATTCTAACTGGTGTGAGATGGTATCTCATTGTGGTTTTGATTTGCATTTCTCTGATGCGAGTGATGATGAGCATTTTTTCATGTGTCTGTTGGCTGTATGGATGTCTTCTTTTGAGAAATGTCTGTTCATATCCTTTCCCCACTTTTTGATGGGGTTGTTTGTTTTTTTCTTGTATATTTGTTTGAGTTCTTTGTAGATTCTGGATATTAGCCCTTTGTCAGATGAGTAGGTTGCAAAAATTTTTTCCATTCTGTAGGTTGCCTGTTCACTCTGATGGTATTTTCTTTAGCTGTGCAAAAGCTCTTTAGTTTAATTAGATCCCATGTGTCAATTTTTGCTTTTGCTGCCGTTGCTTTTGGTGTTTTAGACATGAAGTCCTTGCCCATGCCTATGTCCTGAATGGTACTACCTAGATTTTCTTCTAGGGTTTTTATGGTATTAGGTCTAACATTTAAGTCTCTAATCCATCTTGAATTAATTTTCGTATAAGGGGTAAGGAAAGGATCCAGTTTCAGCTTTCTACTTATGGCTAGCCAATTTTCCCAGCACCATTTATTAAATAGGGAATCCTTTCCCCATTTCTTGTTTTTGTCAGGTTTGTCAAAGATCAGATGGCTGTAGATGTGGTATTATTTCTGAGGACTCTGTTCTGTTCCATTGGTCTATATCTCTGTTGTGGTACCAGTACCATGCTGTTTTGGTTACTGTAGCCTTGTAGTATAGTTTGAAGTCAGGTAGCGTGACGCCTCCAGCTTTGTCCTTTTGACTTAGGATTGTCTTGGCAATGCGGGCTCTTTTTTGGTGCCATATGAACTTTAAAGCAGTTTTTTCCAATTCTGTGAAGAAAGTCATTGGTAGCTTGATGGGGATGGCATTGAATCTATAAATCACCTTGGGCAGTATGGCCATTTTCACGATATGATTCTTCCTATCCATGAGCATGGTATGTTCTTCCATTTGTTTGTGTCCTCTTGATTTCACTGAGCAGTGGTTTGTAGTTCTCCTTGAAGAGGTCCTTTACATCCCTTGTAAGCTGGATTCCTAGGTATTTTATTCTCTTTGAAGCAATGTGAATGGAAGTTCATTCCTGATTTGGCTCTCTGCTTGTCTGTTACTGGTGTATAAGAATGCTTGGGATTTTTGCACATTATTTTGTATCCTGAGACTTTGCTGAAGTTGCTTATCAGCTTAAGGAGATTTTGGGCTGAGACGATGGGTTTTTCTAAATATACAATCATGTCATCTGCAAACAGGGACAATTTGACTTCTTCTTTTCCTAACTGGATACCCTTGATTTCTTTCTCTTGCCTGATTGCCCTAGCCAGAACTTCCAACACTATGTTGAATAGGAGTGGTGAGAGAGGGCATCCCTGTCT
The DNA here is from genome assembly GCF_009764315.1 of Trachypithecus francoisi. Classification (NCBI taxonomy): domain Eukaryota; kingdom Metazoa; phylum Chordata; class Mammalia; order Primates; family Cercopithecidae; genus Trachypithecus; species Trachypithecus francoisi. The sequence goes on from NW_022680882.1 coordinate 23,280, forward strand.
TGTGCCAGTTTTCAAAGGGAATTTTTCCAGTTTTTGCCCATTCAGTATGATATTAGCTGTGGGTTTGTCATAAATAGCTCTTATTATTTTGAGGTACGTTCCATCAATACCAAATTATTGAGCGTTTTTAGCATAAAGGGCTGTTGAATTTTGTCAAAAGCCTTTTCTGCATCTATTGAGATAATATGTGATTCTTGTCTTTGGTTCTGTTTATATGCTGGATTACGTTTATTGATTTGCGAATGTTGAACCAGCCTTGCATCCCAGGGATGAAGCCCACTTGATCATGGTGGATAAGCTTTTTGATGTGCTGCTGAATCCGGTTGCCAGTATTTTATTGAGGATTTTTGCATCGATGTTCATCAGGGATATTGGTCTAAAATTCTCTTTTTTGTTGTGTCTCTGCCAGGCTTTGGTATCAGGATGATGTTGGCCTCATAAAAAGAGTTAGGGAGGATTCCCTCTTTTTCTATTGATTGAAATAGTTTCAGAAGGAATGGTACCAGCTCCTCCTTGTACCTCTGGTAGAATTCAGCTGTGAATCCATCTGGTCCTGGACTTTTTTTGGTGGGTAGGCTATTAATTGTTGCCTCAATTTCAGAGCCTGCTATTGGTCTATTCAGGGATTCAACTTCTTCCTGGTTTAGTCTTGGAAGAGTGTAAGTGTCCAGGAAATTATCCATTTCTTCTAGATTTTCTAGTTGATTTGCGTAGAGGCATTTATAGTATTCTCTGATGGTTGTTTGTATTTCTGGGGTCGGTGGTGATATCCCCTTATCATTTTTTATTGCGTCTATTTGATTCCTCTCTCTTTTCTTCTTTATTAGTCTAGCTAGCGGTCTGTCAATTTTGTTTATCTTTTCAAAAAACCAACTCCTGGATTCATTGATTTTTTGGAGGGTTTTTTGTGGTCTATCTCCTTCAGTTCTGCTCTGATCTTAGTTATTCTTGCCTTCTGCTAGCTTTTGAATGTGTTTGCTCTTGCCTCTCTAGTTCTTTTAATTGTGATGTTAGAGTGTCAATTTTAGATCTTCCTGCTTTCTCTTGTGGGCATTTAGTGCTATAAATTTCCTCTACACACTGCTTTAAATGTGTCCCAGAGATTCTGGTATGTTGTATCTTTGTTCTCATTGGTTTCAAAGAACATCTTTATTTCTGCTTTCATTTCGTTATGTACCCAGTAGTCATTCAGGAGCAGGTTGTTCAGTTTCCATGTAGTTGAGCGGTTTTGATTGAGTTTCTTAGTCCTGAGTTCTAGTTTGATTGCACTGTGGTCTGAGAGACAGTTTGTTATAATTTCAGTTCTTGTACATTTGCTGAGGAGTGCTTTACTTCCAATTATGTGGTCAATTTTGGAATAAGTGCGATGTGGTGCTGAGAAGAATGTATATTCTGTTGATTTGGGGTGGAGAGTTCTATAGATGTCTATTAGGTCCGCTTGGTGCAGAGATGAGTTCAATTCCTGGATATTCTTGTTAACTTTCTGTCTCGTTGATCTGTCTAATGTTGACAGTGGAGTGTTGAAGTCTCCCATTATTATTGTATGGGAGTCTAAGTCTCTTTGTAGGTCTCTAAGGACTTGCTTATGAATCTGGGTGCTCCTGTATTGGGTGCATATATATTTAGGAGAGTTAGCTCTTCCTGTTGAATTGATCCCTTTACCATTATGTAATGGCCTTCTTTGTCTCTTTTGATCTTTGATGGTTTAAAGTCTGTTTTATCAGAGACTAGGATTGCAACCCCTGCTTTTTTTGTTCTCCATTTGCTTGGTAGATCTTCCTCCATCCCTTTATTTTGAGCCTATGTATGTCTCTGCATGTGAGATGGGTCTCCTGAATACAGCAGACTGATGGGTCTTGACTCTTGATCCAGTTTGCCAGTCTGTGTCTTTTAATTGGAGCATTTAGTCCATTGACATTTAAGGTTAATATTGTTATGTGTGAACTTGATCCTGTCATTATGATATTAACTGGTTATTTGCTCGTTAGTTGATGCAGTTTCTTCCTAGCCTCAATGGTCTTTACATTTTGGCATGTTTTTGCAATGGCTGGTACCGGTTGTTCCTTTCTATGTTTAGGGCTTCCTTCAGGGTCTCTTGTAAGGCAGGCCTGGTGGTGACAAAATCTCTAAGCATTTGCTTATCTGTAAAGGATTTTATTTCTCCTTCACTGATGAAGCTTAGTTTGGCGGGATATGAAATTCTCGGTTGAAAATTCTTTTCTTTAAGAACGTTGAATATTGGCCCCCACTCTCTTCTGGCTTGTAGAGTTTCTGCCGAGAGGTCTGCTGTTATTCTGATGGGCTTCCTTTGTGGGTAACCCGACCTTTCTCTCTGGCTGCCCTTAAGATTTTTTCCTTCATTTCAACTTTGGTGAATCTGGCAATTATGTGTCTTGGAGTTGCTCTTCTGGAGGAGTATCTTTGTGGCGTTCTCTGTATTTCCTGAATTGAATGTTGGCCTGCCCTACTAGGTTGGGGAAGTTCTCCTGGATGATATCCTGAAGAGTGTTTTCCAACTTGGTTCCATTTTCCCCCTCACTTTCAGGCACCCCAATCAGACGTAGATTTGGTCTTTTTACATAATCCCATACTTCTTGCAGGCTTTGTTCATTTCTTTTTCTTTTTTTTCTTTTGGTTTCTCTTCTCGCTTCATTTCATTCATTTGATCCTCAATCGCTGATACTCTTTCCTCCAGTTGATCGAGTCGGTTACGAAGCTTGTGCATTTGTCACGTATTTCTCGTGTCATGGTTTTCATCTCTGTCATTCGTTATGATCTTCTCTGCATTAATTAGTCTAGCTGTCAATTCTTCCACTTTTTTTTCAAGATTTTTAGTTTCTTTGCGCTGGGTACGTAATTCCTCCTTTAGCTCTGAGAGGTTTGATGGACTGAAGCCTTCTTCTCTCATCTCGTCAAAGTCATTCTCTGACCAGCTTTGATCCGTTGCTGGCGATGGGCTGCGCTCCTTTGCAGGGGGAGATGCGCTCTTATTTTTTGAATTTCCAGCTTTTCTGCCCTGCTTCTCCCCATCTTTGTGGTTTTATCTGTCTCTGGACTTTGATGATGGTGACGTACTGATGGGGTTTTGGTATAGGTGTCCTTCCTGTTTGATAGTTTTCCGTCTGACAGTCAGAAGGACTGTCTGTTGGTCTGTTAGAGATTGCTTGAGGTCCACTCCAGACCCTGTTTGCCTGGGTATCAGCAGCAGAGGTTGCCGAAGATAGAATATTGCTGAACAGCGAGTGTACCTGTCTGATTCTTTCTTTGGAAGTTTCTCTCAGGGGTGACGCCACCCTGTGAGGTGTGGGGTATCAGACTGCCCCTAGTGGGGGATGTCTCCCAGCTAGGCTACTCAGGGGTCAGGGACCCACCTGAGCAGGCAGTCTGTCCGTTCTCAGATCTCAACCTCCGCGTTAGGAGATCCACGGCTCTCCCCAAAGCTGTCAGACAGAGTCGTTCGGGTCTGCAGCGGCCCGCTCTTTCCCCTAATGGACTGCAGCTGTGCGCTGTCCGCAGCGGTAGAGTCTACAGAGACAGGCAGGCTTCCTTGAGCTGCTGTGAGCTCCACCCAGTTCGAGCTTCCCAGCGGCTTTGTTTACCTACTTAAGCCTCAGCAATGGCGGGCGCCCCTCCCCCAGCCTCGCTGCTGCCTTGCGGATAGATCGCCGCAGAGGGCTGTGTTAGCTGTGAGGGAGGCCGTGGGCGTGGGACCCTCCCGGCCAGGTGTGGGATATATTCTCCTGGTGTGCCTGTTTCCTTAAAGCGCAGTATTGGGGTGGGAGTTACCCGATTTTCCAGGTGTTGTGTGTCTCAGTTCCCCTGGCTAGGAAAAGGGATTTCCTTCCCCCTTGCGCTTCCAGGTGAGGCGATGCCTCGCCCTGCTTCAGCTCACGCTGGTCAGGCTGCAGCAGCTGACCCGCACCGATTGTCCGGCACTCCCTAGAGAGATGACCCCAGTACCTCAGTTGAAAAAGCAGAAATCACCGGTCTTCTGTGTCGCTCGCGCTGGGAGTTGGAGACTGGAGCTGTTCCTATTCGGCCATCTTGCTCCGCCCACCTAATGTAAGTGCTTCTATGAAGGTATTTACTAGACGTCTGAACAACTTTCTAAAATGCAAATTAAATTAATTACCTTAAAAGATAAGTTCCGTAAGACAAGAGATACTCTCAGAAAATAGTCATGGTTAGAAACTGTACAGAACAACCTAAGCCAAAACAGCAGCACATAAAGGAAATGAAAGAGATGTATCAAAATGCAGAAGCTAAAGTGAGTAAATCCACTGGAATGTGGAACTGTGTAGAAGAGAGGATATGTCAACTCCAACGTGAAAATCCGTGGCTTGAACAGCAACTAGATGATGTTCATCAGAAAGAGGGTCATCAAGAGATAGTAATTAATATCCAAAGAGGCTCTATTGAGAGTGGAAAGAAAGACCTCCTGCTAGAAGAGAAAAATAAGCAAATGAATGAATATAATCATTTAAAAGAAAATGTCTTTCAATATGAGAAAGAGAAAACAAAGAGTAGTAAGTGTCAAGGAAGATAAATATTTTCAAACTTCTAGAAAGATAATTTAAACATTTGGTTCTGGATACATGTTGGATAATTATACAGTGTTTACCATACTGTATAATTCCATTTACATGAAACATCAGAAAAGATAAATGTATAGGGACAAAAACTAGATTAATGTTTACAACGGGTGGGGCTGAAAGCTGGTAGTGACTGCTAATGGGTATGAAGGATCGTGCAGTGATGGAAATGCTCTAAAGTTGGGTTGCAGAGATGGCTGCACAAGTCAGTAAATTTACTAAAAATCTTTTAACTTTATGTTAAAACAAATTCTATAGTATGTAAACTATATTTCAACAAAGCCTAATTAAAAAAAGGAAAAATGTGTTTATTATATCAGCTTAGAAACATACCTTGCTTCCAGGAAATAAAAGGTAGAGCTGAGAGATGATTTACTTTGAGAAAAGACATTGTGTCACCTATGAAATTTTATTAGGCACAGAGTCATATTTTAAGGTAGATAGGCCTGTGTTGCTGACGCAGTAATTTTAATGTCTTTATGTTGCCACATGTGAAGACCATGATGAAGGTATAAATGGAAATGTTTACACCTGAAATAAGTATTTTCAAATTAAAATTTAATTAAGTGATTTGCTTTGTCACTTAATCCTAGATTCCCCAGATGAAGTGTATTGCTGTGTCTTGTAATACCTTCCTTTAAGTAGCTTTGTATGTATTTTAGTTGGCATAACTTTGTTATTATTCATATTAATTTAACTTAAATCTGAAAATGTCAGTCTCAAATTACGTATATTTATGACCACATAATATTTTAAAGGCACCTACTTGTTATAAAATTATAATTTAGGATAAATGTGGTAGATTTTAGCAAAACCATATTTGATTTGGTCTTCCCACCGGTATTTATAATTGACTTTGAATATTTGTATTAATAATTAGCTCATAATTTTTATTTCAAGACTCAATGACTATCATTTGAATATAACTTTGTCCAGTACAAAGATACTGTAGCCGCCTGTGATTTATGAGTTAGGCATTAGATCCCCATTTTCAGACTAAAGAGGGGTGGCAGGCTTATGTACAGTGGGAATGGAGTGAGCACAGGAGGGAGTTGTAGGAGCTTGAAGTCAGAGAGGGAGGTAGAGTCCTGTTTACCTAGGGCCTCAAAGGCCATTGGAATTTTACTTTTATTCTGAGATAGGAATCTGTTGGAAGGATTTGAACAGGTGATTGAATATGTTAGGAACTTTGAGGTTGAGTTGAGCTTCTAAGATGATGAAATGGTGGGATGAATCTGTTGTGTTAAGTAAGAGAATACCAATTGGCAGGAAGGAATACATTCTGCCTCCCTCGCTGAATTCAATAATAAATAAAAGTGTGTACATGTGATGAAAAGAAAGTGAATTGATGTGTGTGGTGATAATTTTCAAAGTAGGTATATTAGAGTTAAGAAGACAATTTATAAAATCAGTAACAAAAATATTTTATCAGGTGGTTGTGAGGCAACTTCAATGAGAAATGGCTGATCCCCTTAAAAAATCAACTACGTTACAGTCTCCACTGGAAGATACATCACATTGTCACATTAATTTGGATAAGACACAGGCCTCAAAGAAGAAATTATTTCAAGTGGAAAGTCAAGTATGTATGGAATTTAACATGTCAACAGTTATTCTGTAGCTGGTTGAATTATATAACATGTTTTAGGATACTAATTTTGGCAGAAGCTTGATTTTGTATTTTCATTTTAATTATTTCCATTTTACTAGCTTTAATGTACTTTTTTTTTTTTATTGTGGCTGTCATTCTACCATTTTGAAAAACCATTGCATAGCTTTTCTCTTACAGTATGTACCTTGGAAAAATTAAGAATTATACATCCTTCCTCACAGAAAATTGACTTTTTCCCTGTTAAACATATTTTCAAGTAATTTTTATATTGCTCTGATGAGGCAGGCTAGATTAAATCAGAGGGGAATGTTTAATGGAATGTTCCAGAAAATTGTCTTATTTCTTCACTTTTGTGAATGGACACAGAATCTGTGTCTATTTCACAAATTCTAGGTTAACTTGTAGAGAAAGGCCATTATACTATTCTTTGAAATGTACATGTTTTATGTTAATTTGCAAACTATTTGAAAAGTTAGGCATTCTCTTTATTTACCTTTTATTTAAAATATACTATAAAAGTGTAGAAATATTTAGATCTGATAAAGTATGTACATCAAAAATTGAGAGCTGAGCAAATTATCTTGATCCTGCCATTGGATTTTAAAAACAGTTTCACTGAGATATAATTCACATATCAGACAGTTCAGCCATTTAAAATGTGCAACTCAGTATCTATTAGTATATTCACAGCATTTTTGTCACCCTGAAAAGCAACCCCACATCTCCTAGGCATGACTGCAACCTTCCTCCATGTCCCTTCACCTACCCCTGTTGTAGGCAACCGCCATCTACTTTTATCTCCATAGGTTTGCCTGTTTTGCATATTTCACATACATAGAGTTCTACAATATGTCGTCCTTTGTGACTGGCTTTTTCACTTAGCATAATGTTTCCAGAATTCATGCGTGTTCTAGCACACATTGATAGTTTATTTCTTCTTATAGTTAAATGATATTGTATTGCATGGCTATACTTGTTTTCCATTCATTCATCAGTTGATGGACCTTTAGGTTAGTTTCCACTTTTTAGCTATTATGAAAAATGCTGCTGTGAACATTCACTTACAGGCTACTATACTATATGGACATGTGTTTTTATTTCCCTGCTAATTGAACTTTATCCTCAGAGTTAATTGGGCAGATATCAGCACTTGTCTTGCTCATGCTAGCCTTTCTGCCTTCTTAGTTTCTGTTTATCTAGCCTCATTCATTCAGACCTGGCAGACAATTTTTTTGTTTTCCTGAAGCTTTCTCTGACCGTTCTGACTCTCGTTGACCTTATGTGTTAGCAGTTGTTGTCTAGTCTGTGCAGAAGAACTTAGTCCTTAATTTTATATAGCATTTTTTTAATGGAAGATAATTTTCTCTCATTATAAATTTGCTCAACAGGGGAATAATATATAATATGTATGCCACCTATCCTTGCATAAATTGAAAATATTTTAGCTTAGAAGTTTTTAGCATACAATTAAATACTTTATAACATACCAATTATTTCTTTTTTGAGACCTCGACACAGTAAAGTTTATATTCTAAGTGTATTTTTAGCAATTAACTATCAAATCTAAACCAATTAGTCTAATAGAGGAGAATCGGTCAGTCACATGTTTATGTTTTTCTCACTATGAGAAAGAATCTAAATTGGCCTTTTTTCACTATGCAGTCAGAACTGTCTTTCTGGACTGCCACCAGTTTGTCAGCTGAAGAGTTCTGGCTGCAGCTTGTCTGATGAATGATAGCACAGCCCCTTAATCTGAGTGCTCAACAGAGTGCTTGTGAAGGCAGCACCACAGCAACAGTTGCTCAGAGGGAACTGATTCAGGAGCTTCAATTTAGCAGTAGTGTCCAGGGTTTTTGGCTCAGTGTCTTTAGCCTGTCTCTGCTGGCTATGTCAGTTATGTACTATTCAATCCAGGAGGTGCTACTTACATTGTAGTACATGCATAGTCATTGCCTACTGAGTCACACAGAGAGAAAAGTAGGTTATAAATTATATGCCCCCATTTGCTGCAACTCTCAGTGGTGAGAAGAAGATTGCATGCAGTTATAGGAGACCACTTCCATTGGCATGCCACCTGCCTAGCATACACAATTTTGTTCAGATATACAATTAAATAATTATGCTAGTAGCAAATATTTTTGTAGCTCACTATGTTCCATGTACTCTTCTAAGTGCTTCATGTTAGTCCCCAGTTAAACACCTGGTTGGGGGAGGTGACTCATGCCAGTAATCCTAGCATTTTGGAAGGCTGAGGCAGGAGGATAGCTTGAGCCCAGGAGTTTGAGACCAGCCAGAGCAATATAGTGAGACCCTGTCTCTAAAAAAAAAAAAAAATTAAACACTTAGCTGAGGCATGGTGGTGCATGCCTGTAGCCCCAGCTACATTGGGAGGCTGTGGTAGGAGGGTCACTTGAGCTTGGAATATTGAGGCTGCAGTGAGCGGTGATGAAGCCAGTGCACTCCAGCCTGGGTAACAGAGCGAGACTCTGTCTCACAAATAAAAGGTTTTGTATAGATTTCCATAGAAGTGAGTTAGACATCAGGCTTAGAGTTATTAGCCACTTTGTTGTCTGCCTTGGGAGTAAAACATATAATAAGGGACAATATTCAACCATCTCAATCAGTAGCCTCTAACTTCTTGAGAAGGTTCTTATTTCATGAGTTTCTAAGCAAGAGACTACCTGGATTAAGACATTTGGTGGACACCATTTTGTGATGAAGCATCTCCATTAGGAGGAAGGGAGACCTCTACTTGACTGGAGCTTCCCAATGATATAGTTGAGTGTCCCCCAAAAGAAACTTTAGAACAAGACTTTCATCATGCTATATCTCTATGGAAAAGGAAACTCTTTAAAAGAAAACAAAGGCAAACAAGTGATAATCTGATGGAAAAAAAGGGCTGGGTGCTGTAATCCCAATATTTTGGGAGGCTGAGGTGGGTGGATTACCTGAGGTCAGAAGTTCAAAAACAGCCTGGCCAACATGGTGAAACCCTGTCTCTACTGAAAATATAAAAGTTAGCCAGGCTTGGTGGTGTGCACCTGTAGTCCCAGCTACTTGGGAGACCGAGGCAGGAGAATCACTTGAACCCAGGAGGTGGAAGTTGCAGTGAGCTGAGATGGCACCACTGCACTCCAGCCTGGATGACACAGTGTGACTCCATCTCAAAAAAGGGAAAAAAAGGGACAAAGTATACTGGTCCAAAAAAGAAGAAAGAAAAAAAGGACAAAGTCAATATAATAAAAGGTCAATATCATAACAATGAGACTGTCCTCCTTTGAGATTAGAAAATAACAGTATACTCAAAGTAATATCAATAAGAACCAACAGAATAGACAAGAATAGAATATACAAGATTCACTATCTGCAAAAGTAATCTGCACAAAGTAGCAATGTATGAGTGTGTGGTTGAGAATATTGTCTATAATATGTGTATTAGAAGGAAGAGGCCTCAAGAAAAAGGTCAGAGCTGGAAATGTAGATGAGAGAATCTAGGTCAAAGTTTTGAGATTTTAGGAGTCCTGAGAGAATTTAAAAAGTGGAATAGTAGCTGGGCGTGGTGGCTCAGTCCTGTAATCCTAGCACTTTGGGAGGCTAAGGCAGGCAGATCATGAGGTTAGGAGTTCAAGATCAGTCTGGCCAACATAGTGAAACCCTGTCTCTACTAAAGATATGAAAAATTTGCCAGGCATGGCAGCACACACCTGTAATCCTATCTTCTTGGGAGGGTGAGGCAGGAGAATTGCTTGAACCCAGGAGGCAGAGGTTGTGTTGAGCCGAGATGGTGCCACTGCACTCCAGCCTGGGTGACAGTGGGAGACTCCATCTCAAAAACAACAACAACAACAACAAGGCCGAACAACAGAGGTTGTTGCATTTAGAAATGAAGTGGGGTCAGAGGAGCAGAGGGAGCATTTGGTCACTGCTCACAGTTGCTGCTGAGTAAAGCAGGATAAAGTCCTTCATGACCCTTGGACTTTTTTATTGGAATTATTAAAAATTAGATTTCAGTGTTAAAAACAATGAGTGATGAAAAATAGATTTCTGGATGAGACCATGTGTCATAGAGTCCAATGGAAGGGGAGAAACAGGATAATAGAAAAGCCGCAAAAAGTAGACAAAAGTTGTGTTTTTGTTTATTATAGAAAAAAAACCTTTATTTAAAGAGAAATGGTTAAGAGAAAGGGAAAAACTGAAACCTATGGGTGAATACTTACAGAGAATGACAGTATTTAGCTCAACCTGAAGACAGATGAGGACCAAAAATGTAATGGGAACTAGACAAGAGTTTTCTAAAAATGGTCTTAGTAAGACGTAATTTAAGAAAAGTTGGAATATCTTAAACTAGTAATGAAAATGTTTCTAGAACATCTTTAAAAACTAAAATGTAAATATAACTACTCTTTTTTTTTTTTTTTTTTTTTTTTACTAACTCTTAGTATTTTGTGTGTAAAACCCCTCAATTGTAACAAACATTTTTGGCAGTTTAAATTTCAGAAAAGATAATGATGAAAGTATGAATCATTTTTAGCACTTTAAGAAAAGTGACTAGTTTTGAAATCTGCCCTTATTGGCATCAGGTTTATAAAATGCACTTTATAGCCCTGCCTATATACATATTACTCATCAACTTATGAGAAATAATATTTTTAAGATAAAAGAGGGTCTCTGGATTTTACAAAAATAATTTTAAACACTTTTTTTTTAAGCCTGAAGGAAAAAATGAAGACTTAAGAAAACTTTTTGAGTTGGTATCATCACTGGACTATAATGTGAATCAAATAAGAAAGAAAAACCATGAATTAAAAGAAGAGGCAACTGGGTTGATTTTAATATTGTAGAACATGTTAATCCTTTATTAATTGATTTAACTATAATTTTACTTGACTATAATCGAGATACAAATTCATTTTATGTCTGCATTTTCATAATTAAACGAATTCTATTTTAAAATGTAGTTCAGAAACTCACAACACAACTTGATAGGCATGTGCCTCATGGGGGCGGGAGTTAGCTGAGCTGTTGGGGCAAGGTTGGGATGAAAAAATTTATATTAAAAATACCCATATGAGAGAAAAAACATCTGAAATTTTTTTAGAATGCCAAAATATTATACTTATTTTATTTTTATTTTTATTTTTATTTGAGACACAGTCTGGCTCTGTCTCCCAGGCTAGACTGCAATGACGCCATCTCGGCTCACTGCAACCCACGCCTCCAAGCAATTCTCCTGCCTCAGCCTCCTGAGTAGCTGGGATTACAGGCATGTGCCACCACGCCTGGCTAATTTTTGTATTTTTAGTAGAGACGGGGTTTTGCCAAGCTGGTCAGGCTGGTCTTGAACTCCTGACCTCATTATCTGCCTGCCTCAGCCTCCCAAAGTGGCATGAGCCACCGTGCCTGGCCACTTATTCTTTCATGATTTTGAAAACAATGACAAAGCCTTGGACAACGTCAAGTGCACTCTTCATTATCTAGTTTGAATTTTTATTTGTGAAGATACTTTTGCTGTCTGTGGTCATCTTTTCTTCCTTTTGTAGTATCCTCTGCTGCATTCAAATTCTTTAAAGAAGACCTATTTGTGTCATTCTTTAACATCAAAATTTATCTTGATATGTAGCTTATATTTTGTTCTGCTTCTTTTTCTTTTAGATATAAAACAATGGAAATTTACTCATTTTACACAGATACCTCCATTCTATACGTGAAGTATATGTGTTATTAAACTTCTGTTTTATGGAAATAAATTTCATATGTATACAAATATATGTATAACTTAAAAGTAAAATGAGCATTCATATTTTGATCACAGATTTTTTTAAAAATGGAATGTGTCTTTGAATCCCTGAACACAGCTACTTTTCTGTTTATTTACTGAGCACTTAAGTTGGTTTTCTGATTCTAATCTACATTTTTCTGTCATTGCCTTTCTCTATATGGTTTTGTATCTCTTTCATTTTGTTGACATTATGTCAGCAAAGATCTCTGGATCTCTTCTTCAAAGTCTTTAAATCATCACACATCTCTCTGCCCCTTTCCTTTTTTCTAAAACTGCCTGTTTCCTTTTTCTCCTTAACTCCGATATTAAAGACGTTTTCTTACTTCTCTTTTTCTACATTGAATAATGTCCTTGATGCTTTTTGTGTGTACTTTTTTTCTTCTTATGGAATGTGGTCAATGGGTATAAAAATTTATTTTTGAGAAATTTAAAAAAAAATTATTTTTGTGTCTTTTTCAAACGTTATGTGTTTTACTTTATTATCTTGGTTACTAATCTCTGGGTTATGGCTTATATTTAGTAATAGATTATCTTATCTTAGCATATCAACATGGATATGAACAGTTTATTTACAAAAAGTGGATGGTTAGGCCAGGTGTGGTGGCTCACACTTGTAATTCCAGTACTTTGGGAGGCCAAGGTGGGTGGATCATTTGAGGTCAGGCAGTCAAGACTAGTCTGACCAACATGGTGAAACCCCATTTCTACTAAAAATACAAAATGAGCCAGGTGTGGTACACGCCTATAATCCCATCTACCTGGGAGGCTGAGGCAGGAGAATCATTTGGATCCAGTAGGCAGAGGTTGCAGTGAGCTGAGATCACACCATTGCATTTCAGCCTGGCCAACAAGAGTGAAATTCCATCTCAAAAAAAAAAAACTGTATGGTTATAATACCACTTTACCTGCCATATATGCCATAAAATCGTTCTTCATATTATGTATCTAAGATTATAATTTCATATAGAATGCTTCCAAACTATGCTAAGTTGAAACTGAAAGGATTATAGTTTATAGATTTGTTTATTTGATATGCCATAACATAATATCTGTTTAAACAATTATTAAATATTTAGTCTTAAAAATACTTGACTTACTAATTCTGTGCATTTCTGCAGATATAAGAAACTTCTGGAAATGGCAATAAATATGTTAAGTGCATTTGGAAACGAAGACTTCGGTTGCCATTGAGACTTAAAAACAGATCAACTGAAAATGGATATTCTGATTAAGAAGCTAAAACATAAGGTAATTTTTAAAAAAAATTTATTTCATCTTAAGGTCTAGATTACGTGTGTGAGATGTGCAGGTTTGTTACATAAGTAAACGTGTGCCATGATGGTTTGCTGCACCTATCATTCCATCACCTAGATATTAAGCCCTGCAGGCATTAGCTATTGATCTCGATGCTCTCCCTCCTGACCCCAACAGGCCCCAGTGTTTGTCGTTCCCCTCCCCAAGTCTACGTGTTCTCGTCGTTCAGCTCCCACTTATCAGTGAGAAAATGTAGCGTTTGGTTTTTCGTTCCTGCATTAGTTTGCTGAGGATAACAGCTTTGAGTTCATCCACGTCCCTGCAAAGAGCATGATCTCATTCATGTTTATGACTCCATGGTATATATATATCACATTTTCTTTATCCCATGTGTCACTGATAGACATCTGGGTTGATTCCATGTCTTGACTATTGAGAATAGTGCTGCAATGAACATACAAATGCATGTATCTTTGTAATAGAAAAATTTATATTCCAACGTACGGTAATTTTAAATCAGTTTTGGGCTTAAAAGTCACGTAATTTGGGAAAATATTAGTAATGGAAAAACCCAAATTCTGCCAAAATATGTTGAGAAAATAGAGGGTAAATATATCTTTTCAGACTTTAAATGCATCAGGCTCTTAATCTTCCCCATATCTGGGAAGACCTAGAAGGGGAGAGACTGAGTTACATTAATGAGGGCCATTTCAATCTTTTGGCCCTGCAGCAGCCATTTCAAAATATGTAAAAAAATATTTGGAGTTAAACATTTTTATTTCCTTCAGCAGCTTCTCTCAGTGATGCTGTACCAGAATCAGGTTAGAAAGTAAGCCACATTATAAGAGTTAATAAAACCCATCTGGTGAGATTTTATAGTTTGAAGCATGTGATTCCTAGACCCTTTAGATAGAAATTGGGGCCAAAGGAAATAAGGTCTTATTCCTCAATATAAATCTCTCAGTGCTTTAAGCGGTGAAAGAAAGATTTTTCATTTAATTTTACAGAATTGATACTAATAAAAAGGATAGTTTTTAAAATACAAATTTTTTTTCTATAAAAAGGACATGCTGTTGATTCTCTTATGTCTTGAATTCTGGCAAGTGATCTGAAACGAAGCAGTACCTGTCTCCAGATCACTAGTACCAAATTAATTTGTGTGGGAGGGGGGTGGTGCATAACAGGTTTATTGAGAAATATTGAACACACCATGCAATTTACTCATTTAAAAGTCATTGATTTTAGTATTTTCAGACAGTTATGCAGTCATCATTGAAAGAGATCAAATGAAGAGACTAAGAGGCAGAAATGAAGTCCACAGGCAAACAGCCCGGGCGGGGCCCTGAAGCTAGTTAAAGATCGACCCCGGACCTAATCGATTAAGGTTATCTATAGACTCCAGACATTGTAAGGACAAACGTTGTGAAAGTCTCTGTCCTGCTCTAATTACCAGTGTCTGCCACATATCTTAGTCCTGGGCCCAGTACAAACAATCCTCTATTTTGTCCCAACTTCCTGAGCCCCATATGCCTGCCCGACACAAACACATTAAGAAAAACAACACCTGGGGAAGCTCCAATAAGGTTACAACCGTTTGTAAAAGCACAGGAACCGATAAGAAGGCTGCTAAAAGCATTACTTCACATTAACATGTAAACAATTTGTAATGCTGTAGCCTAGAGAAATGCCTTGTTCCTCTGTAACCTGACAAGTCCTGTTTACCTCGAGCTATAAATAGCAAGCGCACGCATTGTTTGGGGCCCTCTTGTATGTTGTAGAACGGAGGGACCAAGTTCGAACTTGCATTAAAGATCCTTGCCGCTTGGCTTTGACTCTGGACTCTGGTGGTCTTCTTCAGGGAACAAACGGTCTGGGCATAACAATCATTACAATCAGTTTTAGAACATTTTCATCACCCTAAAAATAAACCCCACGTCATTTAGCCATCTTCACTAGTTTTCCCTTCCTCCCACAGCCCTAGGGAACCACCCAGCTTCTTTGTATAGATTTGCCTATAAGCCTCTGAAATAAAAAGCAAGTGGTCTACTGTAACTGGCTTACTTCATTTAGCATAATTTTTCATGCTGCATCTGTGTGGTAGCAGGTATTGATGCAGGGTTTTTCTCCTTAGTTCAGCTAAATCTGGGTTCTTCTCTCATGACTATGAAAAATTAAGCATGCAGACACACTGAAGGGTGAGGAGGACAGAATTTATTATGTGAAAGGAGAGCTCTCAGCAAAGAGAGGGTTCCTGCCAACAGGTTTCGACCTCACAATTGAATACCAGGAGCACATGAGCTGAAGTGCCCAGGCTCCTCCCCTGCATAAGACGTGAATTCCTGGTGGCTGCACCCCATCCCCCCAATGCATGTGGGCCTCCAGTCCGCTGCCGGCATGTATAGGCAAGACAAGTCCAGGTTCCCTTATCTGCACATAACATCTGGTGTAAACACTTACGGGCTGGTTGGAGATTCTCTGGTGACCCTTCCGTATCTGCCTAGATATTTTGCTGTCTCCTTCTAATACAGTATCAGTACTTAATTTCTTCTTATTGCTGAGTAATATTCCACTGTATGGATACATCAAACATTTTATTTATCCGTTCGCCAGGTGATGGACTTTTGGGTTCTTTCCCACCCAAAGGTGATGGATGTTTTCGTTCTTTCCACTTTTTGACTGCTATGAATAATGCTGCTGTAAACATTTATGTATGAGTTTTTGTGCTTGCATATGTTTTTATTTTCCTGGAGCATATTCTTATGACTGGAATTTCTGGGTCATATGGTGACTTCACGCGTAACTTTTTGAGGAGCTACCAGTTTGTTTTCCAAAGTGGGTGCACCACTTGACATTCCCAGCAGCATTGGATAAGGGTTTTAATTTCTTTCTGTTGTTCCTAACAGTTACTTTCTTATTTTATTGAACAAAGATTTTTATCCTGTGATGTGAAGTGATACCACATGTGGTTTTGATTTACATTTTCCTAAAGACTAATTCCATCAAGCGTCTATTAACGTGCTCATCATCCATCTTTGTATCTTCTTTGCAGATGTATCTGTTCAAAATCTTTGCCCATTGTTTAAATGGAGTTATCTTGTTACTTATGAATTGCAAAGGTTCTTTACATGTCTTATATATGTAAGTCACTTATCAGATATATGTTTTTCAAATACTTTCTTCTACTTAGTGTCTTGCCTTTTCACTTCTTGATACTGTCTTCTCAGGCACAGCAGTTTTCAATTTTGAAGTCCATTGAATCCATTTTTCCTTTGGAGTCATAGCTAAGAAAACACTGGCAAATGCAGTCACAAAGATTTATGCCAGTGTTTTCTTCTGAAGGTTTTATAGTTTTCGCTGTTACAGTTAACTGCTTTATTTTGAGTTAATTTTTAAACAAGATATTTTGTCCAAATTTATTAATTTTTTGCATATGGATACCCAGTTGTTCCAGCACCATTTGTTGAAAAGACTATTCTTTTCCCATTTTGCTCTTTTGTTAACCTTATATAAAATCAACTGATTGTAAATGTGCAGGTTTATTTTTAGATCATCAGCTCTTAGTTTGTTTATGTCTATTCTTATTCCAAGGTCAAATTGAATTTACTGAGAAGTTTTTTCAATCATGTTGCAATTACCAGTTGTCTTATGTCATAATAAAAATTAAATTTAGTGGAATATCTTTAACTTCACCTTTTGTGTGTCAGAGGAGTCTTTGGCCAGCTTATATCTTACTTATTCTAAGATGTGATGGGAAGCCAGGCCTACAAGACATACTTTATTTCATTTTTTCTCCATTCAAACCTTTAGTATCTTTTCCATTGTCTCCTGCTATCATTTTATTTTCATTAAGTTTTGGTCACAGGATCTGCTGACATAGTCTAATATTTAGTGCATTATGTTTTGCTAACTCATTATAATTCATAGACTCTTCCATAGATATTTACCATCCAGGAAGGAGAAGTTTAAATCCGAGCTGCCAGCTTTCCTCAGTGGAAATCAAGTGAAGTCATCATCTTTCAGTTTGCAGATCCTCTTTCCACCTGGTAGCTGGTTCTCTTGTGTAGCACTGTGTGGCTAATCCTTTTCTTGGTGCAGATCTTGCATTTTCAGAAACCACAGTTCCCTGTGTTGAGCTCCTTTTACTGAAACAGAGATGCACAGCTCTGCTTTCTAGCTCAGTAGAGGATTCTTAGAATATAAAGTTTAACTCATTCCAAGAAAAAGTCTTAGGAGTGCAGCACTTAAAAATCAGGTAAATGTTCAGGCAGTTTATCAGAGACACATAGTAGATTAGTATTTTGACTTTCAAAATTTCAGAGCCAGGTTGTGTGCTATAGAGAAGCCTTGTGGTATAACATAGAGATGGGATGGTCTTCTCCATACAAACAAGCTTGGAGTAAGGTAAAGGAGAAATTGCATTTGATTTCTCAACACTCAAAGCACACTATTTTTTTTTTTTTTTTTTTTTTTTTTTTTTTTTTTTTTTTTTTTGAGACGGAGTCTTGCTCTGCTGCCCAGGCTGGAGTGCAGTGGCCGGGTCTCAGCTCACTGCAAGCTCCGCCTCCTGGGTTTACGCCATTCTCCTGCCTCAGCCTCCCAAGCAGCTGGGACTACAGGCGCCCGCCATGTCGCCCGGCTAGTTTTTTTTGTATTTTTTAGTAGAGACGGGGTTTCACCATGTTAGCCAGGATGGTCTCGATCTCCTGACCTCGTGATCCGCCCGTCTCGGCCTCCCAAAGTGCTGGGATTACAGGCTTGAGCCACCGCGCCCGGCCACTATGTTTATTTTACTTCTGCAAAGACTAAAAATCATTCCATAATGTTCTCCTTATTTCCTTATTGAAAAAAGGAAAATAAAAATTAAATACTAGATTGATTAGTAAATACTCAAAGCTTATCTTTTAGAATTTTAGTTAATTGAAATTAGGTCACTGTCTGATTTTGATTATGTAACCAAGTATTTCTAGTTGTTTTTCAAATCACATGTCTTCTTGCTTCCCAGTCTTATTTCCTAACTTGAGGGGAATTTGTAAGGAGATACCCTTGCCTTGTTATCAGAGTTCATAAATGAAGGCGTTTTAGGACAAGTTCCTCCTCAGCAGCTTATGTCTCTCTCCTGGTTATCTGCTGCTTCTCAGTAATGTTTGCCATCAATAAATTAACCTCAACATTTATTAGATCCTACTTTAAAGGAGACTCTTTTCTGCTGCATGTTATGTTTCCTGTTGTCTCTTTTTAAAACGTATTTTTCTAACAATTCCCCACAGTTTTGTGGCTTCCAAGAAAACATGTATTTTGTTAATGAACCTGTGGTTTGGAAAAAGCTTGGCCAGGGCAGCTTGTCTCTGCTCCCCTCAGCTTCCCTAGGAACAGCTGATCAGTTGGGGAAATGGAATTGTCTGAAGCTTTGCTCACCCATATGTTTGATGATTGATGCTGGCCATTGGCTGGAACCTTGGTTTGGGCAGGCAGCACGAACACTGACACTGGCACTGCCAGGTTCTCTTTGTGGCCTGAGCGCTCTCACAATCGGGGGGCTGAGTTCTAAGGGAAAGCAGTCTGGGATAGAGAAGCCACATGGTATCCCTTTTACTGCATTCTCTTCATTAGGAGGAAGTCAGTAAGGTTGGCCCATATTCTGTTTTTTAAATCGGATGAATAGAGCTTCTCTTTTGTTTTAATTGATGCATATATCCATAATTATGGGTTAGTGATATTTTGATACACGTATATAGGGTGTAATGATCAAGCTAACTAGCACATTTACTACTTCAGCCATTTTTCATTTCTTTGAATTGTGAACATTCAAAATCTTCTGGCTTTTAAAAAATATACAATAAATCATAGTTAACCATATTCACCCTACAATGCCGCAGAAGACCAGAACTCATTCCTCTTATCTGACTGTAATTCTATATCCATTAACCAAACTACCTTCCCCTAGTTCTTTGAGCTTTTGTGTTGTTGTTAAGAGACAGGATCTTGCTAGTGTAGTCTGGGCTCTGGGCAACTGTTGTCACCCGGACTGGAGACAGTGGTTTGATCATAGTTCACTGCAGCCTCAAACTCTTGGGCTCATGTGATCCTCGCACCTCTGCCTACTGAGCAGCTAGGATTATGGGCATGCACCCATTGCACCTGTCTGAATTTTGACTTTGTAGAGATATCTCCCTATGTTGCCCAGGTGCTCTGGAACTTTTGGCCTCAAGTGATTCTCCTGCCTTGGTCTTTCAAAGTGCTAGAAAATTACAGGCATCAGCTATGTTGCCCAGCCCTCAGTTTTCCTTTAGCTCCCACACAGGAGTGAGAATGTGCAGTATTTATCTTTCTGTGTCTGCACTTAAGATCCTCCAGACTGATCCATGTGGCCACGAATAACAGGATTTAATTCCTTATACGGTGAATGGTATTCCATTGTGTATGTGTACCACAATTTTTTGTCTGTTCATTTGGTGATGGACATGTAGGTTGATTCCATACATTAGCTGTTGTGAATAGTGCTACAATAAACCTATGAGGACAGGTATCCTTGTGATCTACTGTTTTCTTTTCTATTGCCTGAATACCCAGTAGTGGGGTTGCTGGATCCCTAGGCAGTTCCATTATTAATATTTTGAGGAAACCTCATGTTGTTTTCTGTAGTGGCTGCAGTAATTTTCCTGCCCACCAACAGCATCTAACAGTTTAGTGTTCTCTGGAACCTCACCAGCACTTTTTTTTGTCTTTTCAATGATAGCAATTTATTCAAATTGAAGCAAGATTATATCACATTGTAGATTTGATTTTTATTTCCCTGAGGATTAGTGATACTGAACATTTTAAAATTTATTTATTGGCTATTTGTATTTCTTTTTTCTAAAAAAAAAAAGTTATAGTTAGATATTTTGTCCAATTTTGAACTCAGATTTTTTTGTCATACATTAATACTAACATGATTATGATTTCAAATTTTCATAAATCAGAGAATTCTGAATTCAGTTATTAGTTTTGATATTGCTGATAAACATTTTAAGCTTCAGCCTCTTTTTTTTTTTTTTTTTTTTTTTTTTTTTTTTTTTGAGACGGAGTCTCGCTCTGTCGCCCAGGCTGGAGTGCAGTGGCGCGATCTGGGCTCACTGCAAGCTCCGCCTCCCGGGTTCCCGCCATTCTCTCGCCTCAGCCTCCGAGTAGCTGGGACTACAGGCGCCCGCCACCTCGCCCGGCTAGTTTTTGTATTTTTAGTAGAGACAGGGTTTCACCGTGTTAGCCAGGAGGGTCTCGATCTCCTGACCTCGTGATCCACCCGCCTCGGCCTCCCAAAGTGCTGGGATTACAGGCTTGAGCCACCGCGCCCGGCCGCCTCTTTTTTTAACATGTTCAAAATTGCTCTTTGAATCACTGACTCAAAGTGAAAGACAACAAACATATAATAATTAGGTTATAATAGTTTTAAAAGTGTATTCTTTTCATTTGTTTTAGGCACAAGCACAGTATGAAAAACAATTAGAGCAGTTAAATAAGGATAATATGACTTCACTAAATAAGAAGGAACTCACATTTAAAGATGTGAAATGTAAATTCTGTGAAATGAGAACTGCTTATGAAGAGGTTGCAACCGAATTAGAAGAATATAAGGAAGCCTTTGCAGTAGCATTGAAAGCTAAAAATTCCATGTCAAAAAAATTAACGAAGTAAGTCAAAACATACATTCATAGGGAATGAATTAAGCTCATTAATTTGTTTTGAAAGCATAATTTTTAGTGAGATGGCTTCAGGACTTTAGTAGGAAGTGAACGCTAATTTGATAATGTAATTTTGGAAAACAGTGTTAGTAAATAATCTTACCTTTAAAATGTTAGTCGAGGATAGTTTCTGTCTCTCCTCTCACTTCTTTTTTTTGTGCTTTTGTGTGGCTTTTTCCCCCTGGAAAGTCTCATATAGTTAACGTGATCTGTTAGTTTTTTTCACTAAGTATTTTTGCAGTTTTATAATTAATAAAGTGATCTTGTTATAAGATTACTTGTCAGAATTTCCCTAAATAGAAATATTAATGATTTTAATTTAATTTTTGATAGATCACAACCTAAACCCAAAGTGTCGAGTGGTACTGCTACTCTGGGCACAATTATTTTTGATTGTGATCTTTAGTATTATCACTAGAGGGTGCCTCAAGAAAGGCTATTTGTGTAACATTTTGAAGATGTTACAGAAAGGCATCCTTGTGAAATAGTGAATAATTATCACAGGAGCTTAAAGAAGTGTAATTCACAAAGTGGTTAAAAAATAACACCTTGTTCAGCCTGAAGGAGTGTATGGAAGGCAGAGAGAACAAGCCCCACCTCCAGTGCCTTGGTCACAGTGCTGGGGCTAATTGCCTTCAGAGATGCTTCAGTTCTTTTGATCACCAGCCAATCTAGTTCTCCCCTAGGAGTTGTTTCTCTGAATTATTCCTCAGTGCCGAATGTTTAATTGTTCCTAGATAATGGGTGAAATGTACAAGGGTGAAGCCTAAAACTGCTTTACTCAACACAAGTATTCCTAGATTTTTTTGTTCATTTTAGTTTTCTTAACCTACATTAAGGAGTACAACATGATGTTTTGATATAATTAGTTCTAGTGAAGTGGTTCTTATAATCAAGCAAATCAATATATTCATTTTCCTGTGTCATTACCCTTTAAATAGAAGTATTTCTAATGGAACTTCAGAATCTTACAAGTAGAGCCATTTTAGAAGGCAACAAGTTTTGTCTTTTGAGCCATACATCACTGACAGCCATTATCTCTTCCCTGTCTACTTTGTTTGAACTGCTTGTTCAGTATAAATGACCTTAGAAACACAGGTGCTCCTTTAGAATGATTTTAAAATTATAATTCCTTACAACAGATATGCTCTCACACATCTTCGATGTGAAAACACTGTCTAGTGGGTAATTTGGTTTACTCTCAGGGCAAGTTTTTAAAAACTGCAAGTCATTAAGAATCATTTAAGGAAAAATGAAATACTAAGCATTTGTCTTTGCTGTCTTTACAGATCGAATAAGAAAATAACAATGATCAACACCAAGCTCCTTATGGAGAACGAGCAGGTGAAGTATTTTCTCAGCACTTCCTACAAGGTGAGACCCAGAGTCACGTTGTGTTGAAAATCTTCCCAGTATAGGCCTCAACAGAAAATATATTCCCGAAATACCCATAAGAATTCCTACTTCAAATCCACAGACTTCAAATAACTGCAAGAACTACTTGACTGAGGTTAGTTATATGACCGTTTCTCTTTTGGATTTCACTTCTCTAATATAATTCTTGTTTTTGTTTTTTTTTTTTTTTTGAGGCGGGGTCTTGCTCTGTCTCCCAGACTGGAGTGCAGTGGCCAGATCTCAGCTCACTGCAAGCTCCGCCTCCCGGGTTTACACTTTCTCCTGCCTCAGCCTCCCGAGTAGCTGGGACTACAGGCGCCGCCACCTCGCCGGCTAGTTTTTGTATTTTAGTAGAGACGGGGTTTCACCGTGTTAGCCAGGTGGTCTCGATCTCCTGACTTCGTGATCGGCCCGTCTCGGCCTCCCAAAGTGCTGGGATTACAGGCTTGAGCCACCGCGCCCGGCCTTAATTCTTGTTTTTAATTTGGTGAAATACTGAGTTGTTCTGTTCATTTATGCGTGTTAAGTAAAGATCATAATTAGCTGTGTTAACACAGGAAGGAAATGGGAACTTTACATTTTTTAATTCCCTGGAGCTCTCATTTTCAAGAGATACCCATTTGCTAACTTTATTCAAAAATGTGACTAAACTGACATGTTTAAAATGTCTTTAAATCTGCATTTAAGTTAGGTTTTAGAAATAGCATGTCATTGCCTGATAACTGATGATATACTTTGAGATGCTTGGCTTACTTTCTAACTGATTGTAGTTTAGCTGTGGTTCACACCCTCTTTTTTTTTTTTTTTTTTTGAGGCAGTATCTCACTCTGTCATCCAGGCTGGAGTGTGTGGCACCATCTTGGCTCACTGCAACCTCCACCTCCTGGGTTCAAGCAATTCTCCCACCTCAGCCTCCCATGTAGCTGAGACTACAGGCGCTCACCATTATACCCAGCTAATGTTTGTATTTTTAGTAGAGACAGGGTTTCACCATCTTGAACAGGCTATTCTCAAACTCCTGACCTTGTGATCTGCCTGCCTCAGCCTCCCACAGTGCTGGGATTACAGGCATGAGCCACCGTGCCTGGCTCATGTCACTTTTAAAGTTTCTTTGCACCAGCCAGGCACGGTGGCTCATGCCTATAATCCCAGCACTTTGGGAGGCCGAGGCAGGTGTGTCATGAGGTCAGGAGTTCAGACCAGCCTGGCCAAGATGGTGAAACTCCGTCTCTACTAAAAGTACAAAAAAAAATTAGCTGGGTGTGGTGGTGGGCACCTGTAATCCCAGCTACTCGGGAGGCTGAGGCAGAGAAATGCTTGAACCTGGGAGGTGGAGGTTGCAGTGAGCTGAGATCACACCACTGCACTCCAGCCTGGGTGACAGAGTGAGACTCCATCTTGAAAATAAAAAAAGTTTTTTAAAGTTTATTTCAACTCTTCCCACCCATAATCACAACTGAATTATTGGCATCCAAACACTTTACCCCACATATGGATGTTTATTATATAGTAGAATTCAAAATAATTGCATTTATAAAATTACACAAAAAGTAAAACGTTCATTTCCATTTTTAAGTTAAAAGCTTTGTGCTTGGCCAGGCGTGGTGGCTCACACTTGTAATCCCACATTTTGGGAGACGAGGCAGGCATATCACTTGAGGTCAGGAGTTTGAGACCAGCCTGGCCAACATGATGAAGCCTGTCTCTACTAAAAATACAAAAACTAGCAAGGCGTATTGGCGGCATGTGCAATCTCAGATATTTGGGAAGCCGAGGCAAGAGAATCACTTGAACCCAGGAGACAGAGGTTGCAGTGAGCCAAGATCATACCACTGCACTATAGCCTGGGTGATGGAGACTCCATCTCAAAAAAAAAAAAAAAAAAAAAAGGTTTGTGCTTTTCTTACTTAAGAGTATGTTCTCTGACTATAAAAATCCTGGAAGAAAACATAGGAAATACTCTTCTGGACATCATACTTGTCAATTTATGGCTAAGTCCTCAAAAGCAATTGCAAGAATAACAAAAATTGACAAGTGTGATCTAATTAAGCTAAAGCTTCTGCACAGCATGAGAAACTATCACAGGATTAAGCAGATAACCTAAAGAATGGAAGAAAATATTCACAAACTATGGATACAGCAAACACCTATTATCCAGAATCCGTAAGAGACCTAAACAAATCAACAAGTGAAAAATAAATAACACCACTAAAAATGGGCAAAGAACATGAACAGACACTTCTCAAAATAACACATGTAAGTGGCCGACAAACATATTAATAAATGCTTCCCACTGGTAATCATCAGAAAAATGCCAAACAAAACATCAGACTGTGTGTGAAATGGTATTTCACACCAGAATGACTTTTGTTTAAAAGTCCAAAAAAAAAAAAAAAAGATGTTGGGGAGGCTGTGGAGAAAAGTGAACACACACTGTTTGGGGCAATGTAAATTAGTTTAGCTACTATGGAGAGCAGTTTGGAAATTAAGAACTAAGAATGACCGTTGGATACAGCAACCCCATTTCTATACTAGGGGTATACCGAATGGACAATAAATCATTGTAACAAAAAGATGCATGCACATGTATGTTCATTGCAGCACTGTGCACAATAGCAAAGACATGGAGTCAATCCAGGTGCCTCCAAGGTAGATTGAAAATTCAAGGTAGATTGGAAAATTCCATATATACCATGGAATACTCTGCAGCCATAAAAAGAACAAAATCATGTCCTATGCAGCAATATGGATACAGCTGGAATCCACTATCCTAAGCAAACTAGTGGAGAAACAGAAACCAGATATCTCATGTTTTCACTCATGTGGGAGCTACACATCGGCTGTGCATTGTCATAAACATGGGAACAATAGACACTGGGAAATAAGAACAGGGAGGGACAGAGTGGCCAGGTTTGAAAACTACTTAGGGTCCTATGCTCACTACCTATGTGATGGCTTCAATTTTACTCCAAAATTTAGCATCCTTCAAATACCTTTGGAAGAAACCTACACAGTAGCATCTTAATTAGACTACAAACTAGAAAAAAAAAAAAAAAAGAAAGAAAAATTTACCATAAAAAAGTTTGCTATGAGTAGAGAACAGAAATTTCTTTTTAAGGTAAAATTTATTGAAGTAAAACATGAATTAAACTTTATAAAGGGCAGAGTTTTGCTAAGAATTTCAAAGCAATGCATTCATTGCAAAAGATGACTTTATTTAAATTTTTAATTCTTTTTTTTGAGACAAGGTCTCACTCTGTCACCAGGCTGGAGTATAGTGGTGCAATCTTGGCTCACTGCAATCTCCACCTCCTGGCTTCAAGCAATTCTCCTGTTTTAGCCTCCCAAGTAGCTGGGACAGGTGCATGTCACCACACCCAGCTAATTTTTGTATTTTTAGTAGAGCTGGGGTTTCCCCATGTTGGCCAGGATGGTCTCGCTCTCCTGATCTCGTGATCTGCCTGGCTTGGCCTCCCCAAGTGCTGGGATTACAGGCATGAGCCACCACACCTGGCCATCGTTTAACCTTTGTACTAATAAAACACTACCTTTCTAAAATCATGTATATTCAGTAGACCAATATTCACTGTATTTTTGTCAGATTACTCTAAACAGCATTACACCGATACATCCTCTATTATCTAAACTTAAAATAAGTAGAAATTTTACTTTATTTATGTGATTTTTTTCTATGTAAGCAAACTTCGAGTTATGTCTAGTCACTAAAAGTACTAAAGGCCACATTTTGTAAGTGACATATTATTTTCATAGTAATGTTTCTTTTTTAACTTAAACATTATTATTATTTTTACTTATTTTAGATGGAGCTGGACTGTGTAGAACAAATAATTAGAGAAACAAAGAGAAGTATGTTTCCAAAATTTATTAATTAAGTTTAAGTTTATTTTAGAAATAAAATGTAAATAGCAAATGGCATTATTTTTATTGTTGCGTTAGTAGATACTATGTCAAGGTTTTTTTTGTTGTTGTTAGATACATCTAATGAAAGATGTGAAAATAAAAACTTTCACAGGGAAGACTGTACTTATGCACCATAAATTTGTCATGTTCCATGGCTTAAAAAATTCCCAAGAAGTCTGTGCATCTCTTTTTCACTGACTCTACAATTTCTTCACTCTTGCCCTCCTCAGAACTGTCAGCCTGCACACTGAAACAATTCTCAGAAAACAAAGGCATCATCAAGTTCTCAAGATTTTGATAGAGATTGAAGGCCAACAGACTTCAGATTCATTTCAAAATCCTTGGCTGAGCAATAACCCTTCATAAGCAGTCAATTGACAGGTGACATTTTAAATCTCCTGTCATTTACTGTGTCATTGGCTTACGTCTCTTCCCAGGAAAAGTTCAAAATTTTCACCATGAAGTAGAAATACCCATGTCAATGTGATTCTTGTCAAGTTACTCAGCCTTGTCTCTCGCCACTTACCACACTGTGCCCTTTGCTCTAGCACCAAACTGGAACTCCACAGGGCTCTTCCTCACCTCAGACTCTTTGCCTTTGCCTCTTCCCTCTATCTGGCAAGGTTTTCCTTGTCCTTCAGGTATCAACCTATGTTATCTCCTCCACCAGAAAGCCCATGATGTTGACATAAAAGTGGGCTAGATGTTCCTTCTGTGTGTTCCAGTAGTGCCCTGCTGTATACCTGTCATGGTATCTATGACTCTATGTGGACATTGCCTGCCTTCTGTTTTTTTAGGTTATAGCATATGACTGTTGAGAGGTGGACCATATCATCTTCATCTTATAATTCCTGTGCTGGCTCTAGTACCTTAGCACGTGGCTTTGGATTACATGAATGAAGAATGAAAAAAACACAGTTAGAATTAATGCCATGTGTAAATTATTTAATAGTAATTTTGTATTGTAAATGTACATACATATTTCTCATTTTTATTAACTCTGATAAAGTTCTCTACTCTTTAATTTTCAAACTCACACTTAGTTAACTGAAGTGTTTTAGGTAAAGAACAAAATTCTTTTCTTTTTCTTTCCAGCTGTTGCTGTGTTGGACACTTGCTCCCATCTACTTTCTTCTCTCGAATCCACTGGTAAGCCACACCTAATGAAGAGAATATTTAACCATAAAGTCTTAAGGAAAAATTGTATGATTTAAAAGACTATAAAACTTTATTACTGGGCTATTTACAGAACATTTTAATTGCTTCTCATAAAATATTTAACATTATAATATTTACTGAAGTGTAGGATATTTTTGTATCATATATATAATGATAATTTATAAGGTATTTTAAATGATTTTTTTTTAGCCTCCTTAAGTTTTAAGTGGATCTTGCAAACAAAAACCATTTTTATTGAGTTTGACACACTCAAATTGCCCAAATGTCAGCTGTTTAAACAGCCAAACAACCAAGTCATCATTGATACTTTAGTAAAGGTCATAGAAGGCTTATTCGCATTTTACAGTTTTTATTACTTAAGATAGTTAAGGAGTACCTGCCAGGTTTGTCCATGCTAATGTTACAATTTTCTTTTTGTAGTTCAACCGTATTTGTATGGAGATACTTTGAGGCTCTGTAAATATCTGGTTACTCTTCCGAACCCACTAGATTTAGCCTTTCATGGATGACTTGTGTTTGAACAATTATTACTACGATGGTTGCCAGATGATTATTTTCTTGTTCTCTTCTTTGTCTACATGGAGAAATGAAACCAATAATAAGAGAGGAGGGAAAGCTCATGATTCTGGTGCTCCAGTTCCCCAAGATTAGATTTCAAGCTGACTTTATGTCTTTTTGATTTGTCCCTGTTACTCCGTCAGCACTTTTTACTTTCTGGCAGAAGATGTTCTAAGCTAATCTTGTATTTTTTCTGCCCTAGCCCTGGAATGAGTGATTTTTCTTAGAAGCAGAGGTGGAGCCACTGAGGAAGCACAGGCGAGCCCTCCCCAGCACGTGCTCACTGGTCCCCAACAGAAAAACCGCTGCTGCATCCACTGAGGTACAAAGAAACAAGCAAAGGGCCTTGTGACTGTCTGGGGACAGTCCTCATGTGGTCCCTGACTCAGCCTCAAAGGTTGTGGATTAGTCTTCATGTAGCCTCTGTGCTGTGTCTTTAGATTGGGGCTCTGTGGGAAGGGTCCGGGGAGACCCAGCAGCACAGGGTGTCTCATCTGCCAAATGTCCCTCCCCTCCTCACACTCTGACACTCAGGAATTGGGTAGATGGCATCTCCAGGCAGTGCCAGGCTGCCTCACTGTCTCTTTTGAGATGGGCCCAGAGGGCCTTTGGGGTGAGTGTGGAGCTGGGCACCTGGACCCTGAGGTTGACTGTCTCTCCTTGTGTCTTGGAGGAAAGGCAGTGTCCCAAAAAAGACCCCAGGGCCTGACCTTTGGACACACATGCAGGGAGGCAGGGTCTGTGAGCTGAGGGGGACATTGTAATGAGACTTTGAGCACTGCTGCTCAGGGGCCTTGTCAGTGGACCATGGTCAGAGATGACCTGGTCATCAGGACCTAGTCAGCTGGGACCTGATCAGCAGGGGCCTGGTTAGTGGTGGCCTCCTCAGTAAAGGCCTCATCAGTGGGGACCTGGCAACCTAGTCATTGGAAGCCTGGTCAGTGAGGGGACCTGGTCAGTGGTGGCCTTATTAGTGTGGCCTGATTGGTTGGAACATAAACAATGAAAAACTGGTTGGTGGGGCCTATACACTCTCCTAGGGGCCTGGTCGGTGTGGGGCCTTAGTGGCTTGGAGTCTGGTCAGTGAGGGCCTGGTCAGAAGGGATTTGGTCAGCTGGGGACTGATGCATGGAGAAATTGTTCAGTGGGGGCGGGTGAGCAGCAACCTGGTAAATTGTGGTTCTTGTCAGTGGGAACCTGGGCAGTGGGGGCCGGGTCAGTGGGAAAATTGGTCAGTGGGGTCTGGCCCATGAGGCATATTAAGTGCAGGCCTTGTTAGGAAGACATGGCCAGTGGGGACTTGGTCAGTGGGACCTGGTCACTGGAGGAGTGGTGATTGGGGCCTCATCAGTAGAAACTGGTTGGGGTGGCTGGTCAGTAGGAACCTGGCCAGCTGGCCACTATGTGACCTCAGGCAGGGAGTTTGTCTGTGGAGCCTCCTTGTCTCCATCTGCAGGGAAGGTGAGTCAGGGTACCCTGCAGGGTGGCTGGAAAGAGAAAATGAGACGATGTGTTGAATCCAGTACTGCTTGGCATACCTACAACTTTACATACAACCTGTGTTCCACCTAGAGAGGGTGCCAGCCCTCTCTTCTCTACCCGGTGCCTCTCCTCTGTCTGCATCCCCAGGACCACCATGGATGGGGAGGACAGAGATTGGGGAGCACCTGTAGAGGCTCTAATGCTCTGAAGTGACAGTGATGAGGACCTGGGTGCACCCGCAAGTGGAGAAGCTAGGCCTGTCCAGAGAAGCAAGACACACACACACATACATGCTCACACACACACAGGTGTGCACAAACACCTTGCATACACACATGTCAGTTCAGGGGATAGAGGACACTGACTCTAGGCCCTGTTGACCCAAGCAGGCTCCCGTTGTGGTGGGTTGTGTCACCCCACAATGTCACTGTTGCTGAGCCCCCATCGCCTCTGTGTTGTGGAGCAGTTAGAGACACTAGCGTGTCTGTCTGGAGGGCTCTGCATGAAGGACCGTTCCTAGGTGAGAGGTACATCTCAGCACAGCTGACTGATCAGACTCAGGTGAGTGGGACCTGCTCTCTTCTCTTCCTCCTGGCCTGGGGATAGTCACTATCAGGTGAGTGGGTTTGGCCTCTGGGCAGCTACTGAGGGTAATCCCTGAACACTCACCGGTGCCTCTTCTGTGCTGACAGACATTTCATTCATCCTCACAGCAATTCCATTCTGCATCTTTTCTGATCACCCCATGACCACCCAGGACAAACCCATCAGGGCTCTGCCACCAGGCACACACCAGCTCCATGATAACCAAGATGCAGGTCCAGAGACAACCACCTGCATGGTGCCTGCATCTGACGTCCCTTGTTGTGTAGTGACCAGCACAACATGGAAGAAGCCAGGACAGCATGCGGCCAGTTGCCCTGCAGCCCCAGATGGCTCCTGGACCTTGAGAAGTCATTCTGAAAGGGGAAGCTGATCACTTTGAGGTCCCTGGAGGGAAGGGTGAACATGCGTCTCGACAACCCTGGCAGCCAGCAGCATGCCATACATCTTCTCACCCAATCTGTGTGACTGAAGCCCCCTCCTGGGGCATAAGTCCCATACCTAAAGGGTCCTGTCCCAGTCGGACCTCATCCTGAGCCCTGGGAGGGGAGGAGCACCATAGGCCTCCCTGCAGCAGCCAGGATTACCACCCAGGGAACTTGACCTTCTGTGGCCCTGGCCAGACTTAGGATTTGGTCCAAGACAGGATAAGCTCACTCAGAGCAGCTTGTCAGTACTCGGAGCCTGTACATGCCAGGCAAGGCCAAGCTGGCTCAAAGAGCAACCAGCCACCTCTGCAAGAGTGTGCCAGGAGCAGATGGACCAGCCACAGACCTCACCCAGTCAAGGAAACAGGGATAGCTGTGTTCCCACAGCCTGAGTGAACACCACCTGACAGCTGATGGTGTCGAGGCCTGAGGAAAAGCAGATGACACTGGGGCCCTACCTCCAGGGTAGAATAACTGATTTACCCTGACTGGCAGCGAGTGAGGTTGGTAGCTGGTCCACCTGCTCCTGGCACACCCTTGCACAGGTGGCTCGTTGCTCTTTGAGCCAACTTGGCCTTGCCTGGCATGCACAGGCCTCAGTGCAACAAGTGTGCTGCAAATGGAGCCACATAGAAGAAATGAGCAGCAGGCTCAGGAGCAGGGTGTGCGCTGCCTTTGGGGCTCCAGTCCATGCCTCAGGGCTTCGACAGTACAGTGGGCTTCCTGGGTGCCAAGAGGCAGACCACAGGCCATCTTGAGGGAGGACTCTGGTAAGAGCTTCCTTGAGTATGTGGATGGTGTCCAGGACGTTGGCCTGGTGTCCCTGAGACAGCACTAACAGGTCCATGACTGGGTCCAGGTCCTGCCTGGGCTGACTGGTGAAGAGCTTCCTGGCAGTGTGGAAGCATCTGTGGTGAGGTGGCATCTATGTTCAAGTGCAGAAAGGGCCCAGTCTGGTGGATGAACCATATGGCCAGCTTCTGGGTGGGGGCACAATGCCACATCTTTTGTCACTTCCTGATGTGCCCCACCAGCACTGAAGAGACAGCCTGGAGACAGGGCAAGAGGGAAGGCTGAGATGATGAGTGCCAGATCATGAGTCACCCCAGGGTGACACTCAACCTTTAGGAGTGGGAAACAAGACTGACAGCTTCAAGTCATCACCAAGAAGGTGGACAACAGGGCACTCAGCTCAACTTCACACCGGTGAGTTGAGTTGAATGCAAGATGATGGTGACAGGCTTTAAGAAAGAGCATCAGAAGGTGGCCAGTTCTTCAGCTTCAGCCAGGCCTTGGAGCTGGACCAGGCCATCCACTTCACCACAGATGTCTTCCACACTGTCAGTGAGCTCTTTGCCAGTCAGCCCAGGCAGGACCTGGACCCAGTCATGGGCCTGTTAGTGCTGTCTCAGGTACACCAGGCCAACATCCTGGACATCATCCACGTACACAAGGAAGCTCTTACCAAAGTCACGGAGAGCACGCAACATGTGGCAGAAGGAAAGACAGAGGTGCAGAGGCTGATGACGTCAGAATCACAGGAACAGGATTTCTTTCAGCACTTCAGTGGAAATTCAGCACTTCCATCCAATTTGAATGAATGATATGAAATCACAGATGCAGCATTTCTTGCACAAGAGATATTATTTTTTCAAAAAATCACCCAGGAATTGATAGTATTGAATGACTAGATATTTGATTGTGGACTGTTCCAGTTCAAGGATACTTCTACAGCAGAATAACAAGTGTAGCAAAGAGTTAATGCCAGCTATCAGTGGTAGTACAAGGATGCTGTTGTGCTGAACTGAAATCCAGCTAATGCAGAATTGTGTAGGGAACAGTTAATATGACGATAGAATAGAAACAGTAGCAAACGTGAACTAAATCATAGTATGAATGCCTACACTGCCATTGTAACTTTTGGAAAAATGATAATACCACTTTATTCCTTTTTGAAGTATGAATATTTTAGTGTATATGCTGTAGACCTTAAACCCTATAAAAAGTCTCAAAGAAGTTGGCTGGATAAAGCCTGCTGTGGATGTCTTTATACTCAAAGATTGATGATGCAATTCGAATATGTGTCCCCAGCAAATCTCATATTTAATTATATGTCCTAATGTGGAAGGTGGATCCTGGAATAAGGTGATTGAATTATGAAGGCAAATTTCTCATGAAGGGCTCAGCACCATCCCCTTGTACCATCCTCACAATCATGAATGACTTCTCCTGAGATCTGATCACTGAAAACTCTATGTCACCTCGCTACTCTGTGTGCTTTCCTCTTGCCATGTGAGACAGCTCACTCTTTGCCTTGCACAAAGATTGAACGATTTCTGAGGCCTCCCAGAAGCAGAAGCCACTGTGCTTCCTGTCCATCTGCAGAACCGCAAGCCAATAAATGTCTTTTGAAAACGAATCATACAGAAAATGCCAATGAGGATTGGAGCACTGCTATAAAGATACCTGAGAATGTGGCAAGCAGCTTGGAACCAGGTAATGGAAGAGGTGGAAGAGTTGGAGGGCTCAAAAGAACACAGATAAATCAGAAAATTTTGGACTATGTTAGAGACTGGTTAAATGGTTGTGACAAAAATCCTGACAGAAACATGGACGGTGAAGTGCAGGCTGAGGAGGCCTCAGATAGAAATAAGCTTTTGGAAAATGTCTTCCTTTTGGATATGGAAAGCTTACACAATGCCTGTACCATCATTATACCTTAGAAGTGGTGAATTTGCTTTTTATTTCAGAGGTCATAGGCAAAAGAGGCTGTATAGCCTCAGCTCAGATGAAACTTTGGACTTTGTAACTTTGAGTTAATGCTGAAATGAGTTAAGACTCATGCTGGCAAGGCATGATTGTATTTTGCCATGTGAGAAGGACTTGACATTCGTGGGTCAGACAGAATAATATGGTTTGTGTCTGTCCCTATCAAATCCCATGGGAATTACACTCCACATGGGAGGCCTAGGTGGAAAAAGATTTAGTTATAAAAGGGTGGGGGTGAATCTTTCATGAATGATAAAGCCTTGATACGTCCTCCGATAGTGAGTGAGTTCTCATGAAATCTGGTTGTTTAGAAGGGCTGTGAACCTCTTTTCTCCCTCTGTCTTGCTCCTACTCCTGCCTTAGTAGACATCTATTGTCCTTGGCTTCTGATATAATTAAGAGGCTTCCTGATTCCTCCAGAAACAGAAGACATATCCTTCCTTCACAGCTTGCAGAACCATGAGTCAATTAAATCTTTTATTTACAAAATAAAGAGAATTAGAACTGCAGAGAGGAGCTTTGAAATGTCTTCAAGGCCTTTTCCCTTTGTCTTGGCTATTAGCACAGGGTTTCTTTATGGAAATTTCTGAAGTCTTCTTGAATTTTCCCCTTAAATGGGATTTTGTGTTATTGCTACATAGTCAACCTCTATACAAATACTGAAAAAGTAGAAGCAGGCTCAGTAGTGGCTAGCAAAGATTGGAGGGTTTGGAGGGATTTGAGCATGACAGAAAGATGAGGGAGTGGGAGGGAGGAATTTAATCATGGAAGCGGGGTGGGTAGGGTGGGAAGGAGTAGGCGGGCTGTAGGGTGGTGGGAGGGTGGTGGGTAGTAGGAAGTGAGAGTAGCCTGCTGCAGAGGCAGAGCCTCATGGAAAACCCCAACTAGGACAGTGCACCTGTGACTTTGCAGGTTTAAGCTGCCATTGCTGTTCTCATGGACTGGACTAGTGTTGAGTGCCTGCAGCTTTTCCACACCAAGGGTGCAAGCTGTTGGTGAGTCTATGAATCTGGGGTCTGAAGGGTGGCAGTCCCCTGCGTGGGGGTGCCAAGTCCATATTTTCTTTCTGCACTGCCCTAGTAGAGGTTTCCCAGGAACTCTGACTCTGCAGCAGGCTTCTGCCTAGAAACAGTGGGAGGTGGGGGTGGGAGGCATATCCTTCACCAGTGGTTAAGCACTATCTTCTTGATGCAGTCCTCATGATAGTGTGTTCTCACGAGATCTGGTTATATAACGGTGTGGCACCTCTTTCCTCTCTCAGTCTTGCTTCTGCTCTTGCCATGTGAAACATCTCCTTGCCCCTTGGCCTTCTGGTATGGTTGTGAGGCTTCCCGAGTCCTCGCAGAAGCAGAAGGCACTATGCTTCCTTTACAGCCTGCAGAACCGTGAGCCAATTAAACCTCTTTTCTTTATGATCATACAGAAAAAAAGTATTATGAAGTGGAGCTCTGAAATGCCTTCAAGGCCCTTTCCCTTTTTGTCTTGGCAACCAGCACTCAGCTTCTTTTCATGCAAATATCTGAAGCCTTCGTGAATTTTCCCTCTGAAAATGGACTTTTCTTCTTTTACCACATTGCCAGGTTGTGGTAAAGATAGCTGACAATGTAGAAGCAAGTTCAGAAGTGGGTAAAAGACAGAGGTCGGGAGAGTTGGGAAAGCTTAGAAGACAGCAAGATGGGGAAAAGCTTGAGCACTGTAGAGAATTGTTAAATGCTTCTGATGAGAAGGCTGACAGAAGGATAGACAGTGAAGGCCAGACTTTAAAAGCTCTCAGATGAAAATGAGGAATTTCTGTGTGAACAGGAACCAAGGTTCCATTTGATTGGCCTTAGCAAAGATGTGGCTGCACAGTGACCCTGCCCTGGAGATCTGTGAACTATGAAGTTGGGGGATGATTTAGATGTATCTTGGGATGAACATCTACACAGCATAGTGCAAGAGGTGTCCGTCTGCATTGAACATCCTGTGTTCTTAGGCATGACCTAAGAAATGACTTCAAGTTAGAACTTCTATTTTAAATGAGAATGTGGAGATCTTTTTTTTTTTTTTTTTTTTTTTTTTGAGGCGGGTCTCGCTCTGTCTCCCGGACTGGAGTGCAGTGGCGGATCTCAGCTCACTGCAAGCTCCGCCTCCCGGGTTTACGCCATTCTCCTGCCTCAGCCTCCCGAGTAGTGGGACTACAGGCGCAAGCCACTCGCCAGTAGTTTTTGTATTTTTAGTAGAGACGGGGTTTCACAGTGTTAGCCAGGAGGTCTCGATCTCCTGACCTCGGATCCACCCATCTCGGCCTCCCAAAGTGCTGGGATTACAGGCTTGAGCCACCGCGCCCGGCCAGTGGAGATCTAAAGTTGGAAATTCTGTAGCCTGGCCAAGTGGTCAAAAAGAAAAGCGGATTTTCAGGAGGAAAATTCAAGAAGCTTAGAGTATCTGCATAGAAAGAGCCCAGTGCAAATAGCCAAGCAAGGGAAAAAGACCTTGAAGGTATTTCAGAGGCCTCTGCGCGCAGCTGCTGTCACAGGCCTGGGGCTTGGCAGAGGGAATGGCTTCCTGGGCAAGCTCCATGGCCCACTGCTGTGTGCATCAGGACACTGCTGGTTGCATCCTTGCAACTCTAGTTCCAGCCATGGCTCAAAGATGCACAGGTACAGCTTGGGTTACTGCTTCAGAGGTGGCTTCACGCCGTAATGATTTCCATATAGTGTTTAAGCCAGCAGGTGTACAGAGCAAGAGTACAGAGGCTCTAGAGGCTTGGGAGCCTCTGTCTAGACTCCAGAAGATGCATAGAAAAGCCTGGATGTCTGGGAAAGAAGCTTTTCCAAGTGGCAGGGCCTCATGGGAAACCTCTACTGGGGAGCAAAGAAGGGACACATAGGGTTGAGCCCCACACAGGGAGGCATCATTCTCCAAACCCCAGACCATAGACCCAAAACAGCTTGCACCCTCAGGTGGAAAAGCTACAGGCACTCAGCACCAGCACGTCCATGAGAGCAGCCATGGGGGCTGGACACTGCAAAGCCACAGGTGCAGATTGCCCAAGGCCTTGGGAGCCCAGCCTTCACATCCTTGTGCCATGGATTGGGACAGGGATTCAAAACGGATGATTTTGGAGCTGTAGGGTTGAGTGACTAGCCTGCTGGGTTTTGGATGTTTATGTATCCTATGAGTCCCATCTGTGTTTTGTGCTTCTTTCTAGCATTTTTTTTTCTCTTTTGGCTGGGAATGTACCCATTGCCTGTACAATCATTGTACCTTGGAAGTAGTAACTTGCTTTAAATTCAGTGGCTCAGGGCAGAAGGGACTGTAGACTGTCTCAGATAAGACTTTGAGCTGTGGGACATTTGAGTAAATGCTGGAATGAGTTTAAGATTTGGGGGACTGTAGGGAAGACATCGTTGTATTTGCAATGTGAGAAAGACATTAGATTTGGGGACCAGGACAGAATAATATGATTTCGCTCTGTGTCCCTACCAAACTCATGTGGAATTGTAATGGGAAATGTTAAAGGTGGGGGCTGGTGGAGGTGATTTAATCATGGTGGAGAGTGGAGGTTGGTGGGAGGTGGGGGGTGGGGAGGATTGGGAGGGATTATGGCGGGATGGGGGTGGAAGGCAGGGGGGGGGTGGATCCTTCACAAATGGTTAAACACCATCTCCTTAATGCTGTCCTTCTGATAATGAGTTCTCTTCATGATTTTGGAGCTGTGAGATTGAATGAATCCTGGCCTCCTAGGTTTTGGATGTCCATTGTGCCTGTTGTTACATTTGTGTTACTTTTCTTGGAAATTTCTTCCCTTTGGATGAGGAGAAAGAACCAATACCTGTAGCATCATTGTACCTTGAAAGAAACAAAAGTCCTTTTAACTTCAGGGACTCACAGGTAGAAGAGACTACAGCCTTGTCTCAGAGGAGACTTTGAACTTTTTACATTTGAGAATACGATGAGAGTTAAGGCTTTTGGAAATTTTTGAAAAGGCATAATTGTATTTTTACTCTATGAGAAGGACATGAGATTCGGTGGTACAAGGTCAGCATAATATGGTTTGGCTGTCTCCCCTAGAAATAGTCATGTGGAATTGTAATCCCAAATGTTGGAGGTGGGGCCTGGTGGGAGATAATTTAATCATGGACAGGAGCGGTGGGAATGGAAGGAAGAAGGGGGTGGGTAGTTAAGCGTATGCAGGCTGTAGGGTGGTGTGAGAGTAGCGGGTAGTAGGAAGGGGGAATAGCCTGCTGCAGAGGCAGAGGCTCATGGAAAACCTCTACCAGGGCAGCGTACCTGTGGCTTTGCAGGCTTTAGCCCCCAAGGCTGCTCTCATGGGCTGGGCTGGTGTTGAGTGCCTGCAGCTTTTCCATACTGAGGTGGGAGCTGTTGGTGGGTCTATGACTCTGGGTCGAGGAGGTGGTATCCTAGGTGGGGACTCCAAGCCATATTTTCCTTCTGTGCTGCCCTAGTAGAGGTTTTCCAAGAGGCTCTGCCTCTGCATCAGGCTTCTGTCCGGAAACAGGAGGGGGTGGAGGTGGATTAGGGGGCGGATCCCTCACCAGTGGTAATCTTCTTGATGCTGACCTCATGATAGTGAGTTCTCGTGAGATCTGGTCATATAACAGGATGTGGCACATCCTCTCTCAGTCTTGCTCCTACTCCTGCCATATTCATTGCTGTTTTCCTTCTGGTATGATTGGGAGGTTTCCTGAGTCCTCCCAGAAGCAGAAGCCACTATGCTTTCCTTACAGCCTGCAGAACCATGAGCCAATTAAACCCTTTTCTGTTATGATCATACATAAGTAAGTACTGCAAAGTGGAGCTATGAAATATCTTCAATGACTTTTCCCCATCGTCTTGGCTATTAGCACTGGGCTTTTTTTAATGCAAATATCTGAAGCCTTCTAGAAGTTTCCCCTGAAAATCG
>NW_022680883.1:0-111937 GCF_009764315.1 Trachypithecus francoisi
GGATTTCCCTGAGGATATTCTTTCTCATGTTCTAAGGACCGTTCCCAAATGTCCTTCCTCAGATTCCACAAAAATAGTTGATTTCAAGCGGTCAATCCAAGAACAGTTTAGCTCTATGAGACGAATGCACACATCACAAAGCAGTTGGTCAGAAAGTTTCTTTGCAGGTTTCTTCGGAAAACGTTTCCTTGCTCCACCAAAAGCATCCGGGTGTCACCAAATATCCCTTCACAGATCCTTCAAAGACAGTTTCGAAATGGGCAAGATAGAGTAAGCATTAACTCTGTGAAGTGAATGCAATATCAGAGAACAGATTCTAGGAACGCTTCTTCCTCGATTTTATTTCAGTATATTTCACTATTCGCCATGTCCTCAATGTGCTCCGAATATCAGTTTTTCGGTTCTCAGGAACAGTGTCACACTGCCTTATGAGAAAAGGGTATAACTCCTAAGTGGAAGGCGTACATCACAAGGACTTTTCTCAGAAAGGTTCTATCCACTTTTTATCTGAAGATATCTCCTCTTTCACGTAGGCCTGAACGTGATCTCGAATGTCTTTCTCGGTTCGTGCATGACAGAGTTTCCAAAGGCATAATATAAGAAACGTTTTATCTAAACGAGATGAATAAATATATCTAAACACAAGTAGTTTCACAGAAATCTTCTTTCCGTTTTGTCTGAGGATATTTCCTTTTTCACATAGCCATCCTAACCCCAAATGTCTCTTGGTAGTTTTCTCCAAAAGGGATCCGGAATCCTCTAGCAGAAGGAAGGTGAGTGAATGCACAACGTCATTCTGTGAGTGGAATGCACACGTCATCGGCGAGTGGAATTCTGTGAGTGGATAGTAAACATCACACAAACAGCTCCTCAGAAAGCTTCTCTCCAGTTTCTATGTGGAGACGTTCCTTTCTCACCGTAAGTCTCCAAAATGCTCCTCATATCCCTTTGCAGAATATACAAACAGAGATATGATACTGCTCAATGAAAAGAGACTTTACCTGTGTGGAGCGGAATCATGTGACACAGAGCAGTTTCACAGGAAGCTTCCCTCTGGTTTCTCTCTGAGGTTATTCTTTTTCAGGATATTCTAAGGCGTGTTTCCAAATGGCCTTTCAAGATTCCACAGAAACAGTGATTTCAAACTACTCAACGCAAAGAATGATTAAAGTCTATGAGATGAGCACAAACTTCAAAAAGAGTTGCGCAGAAAGCTTCTCTCAAATATTGGATGGAAGACATTTCCTTGATCGACACAGGCATCGGTTGCCCATACCTATCCCTTCGCTGAACCTCTAAGATTGACTTTCAAATTGAGAAAGTAGAGTAAGCTTTAACCCAAACTGGATTCATTCCATTCCATTTCTATTTCGTTCCTTTCGTTCCATTCCATTCCATTCCATATTCCATTCCATTCACATTCCATTCCATATTCATTCCATCTATATCCATTCCATTCAATTCCATTCCATATTCATTCCATTCCATATTCAATTCCATTCCATATTCCATTCCCTTCCACATTCCATATTCCATGGCATTCCATATCCATTGATTCCATATTCCATTCCATTCCATTCGAGTCCAGTCCATCCATCTGTTCCATATG
This sequence comes from Trachypithecus francoisi, assembly GCF_009764315.1. NCBI lineage: Eukaryota > Metazoa > Chordata > Mammalia > Primates > Cercopithecidae > Trachypithecus > Trachypithecus francoisi. The sequence goes on from NW_022680883.1 coordinate 1,610, forward strand.
CCAATTCCATCCATGTTCCCTTCCATTCCATTGCATTCCATTCAATATCCCATTACATTATATTCCATTACATTCCATAAGATACTCGTTGCATTCCATTGCCATTCATATTTCATTCCATTCCATTCATTGTATATTTCATTCAATGCATTTTCAATTCCATTCCATATCCGTTCCATTCCATATTCCATTGCATTCCATTATTCCATGCGTTCCATATTCCATTCCATTCGATTTGATTTCATTCCATTCCATCTAACATCATTCCATATTCCATGCCATTCCCATTCCATTCAATCCCGCATTCCTTTTACATTCCATTCAGTTCCATTCCATATTCATTCCATTTGTATTGCATCCATTCCATTCCATATTCCTTTCCATCCTATATTCAATTCGATTCCATTCCATATTTCATTGGTTTATATTCATTTCCATTCCATATTCCATTCCATTCCATTCCATATTCCATATTCCATTCCATTCCATATTCCATTCCATTCCATCCCATTTTATTCCATATTGCATTCAAATCCATATTCCATTTCATTCCATTCCATATTCCATTCCATTCCATTTTGAATTCCATTCAATGTTTCATTCCATTCCATTCCACTCCATTCTATTCCATTCCATATTACACTCCATTGCATTCCATTCCATTCCATATTCCATTCCATTTCATTCCATTCTGATATCCATTCAATTTCATTCTATTCCATTCTGTTCCATATTCCATTCAATTCCATATTCCATTTCTTCCCATTCCATTCCATTCCATTATATTCCATTCGAATCCATTCAATTCCATTCCATTCCATATTCCACTCCATTCCATTCCGTTCCGTATTCCATTCCATTCCATACATTCCCATTCTATATTCCATTCCATTCCATATTCCATTCCATTCAACATTCCATTCCATCCCATATTCCATTTCATTCCTTTCCATATTCCATTCCAGTCCATTCCATATTTCATTCCATTGCATATTCCACTCCATTCCATTGCATATTCCATTCCTTTAAATTCCAATCCATTCCATAATACATTCGACTCCATTCCATTCCATAATCCATTCCATTCCATATTCAATTCCAATCCATATTCCTTTCTATTCCATTCCATTCCCTTGCATTCCATTCAATTCCATTTCATATTTGATTCCTTTCCCTTCCGTTCAATTCCATATTCCATTCCAGTCCATCCTCCTTTCCACTCCATTCCATTCTATTCCATTCCATTCCATTCCGTTCCATTCCATTCCATATTCCATTCCATTCCATTTCCTTCCGTTCCATATTCCATTCCCTTCCATTCCATTTCAATCTATTCCATTCCGTATTCCACTCCATTCCATTCCTTTCCGTATTCCATTCCATTCCATTCAATTCCATTCCGTTACGTTCCATATTCCATTTCATTCCATATTCCAATCCATTCCATTCCATTCCATTCTATTCCATTCCATATTTCAATCCATATAGCATTCCATTCCGTTCCATTCGATTTTGTTCCATATTCCATTCAAATACATTCCATTCCATCCCATTCCATGTTCCTTACCATTCCATATTCCATTCCATTTCATTCTATTCCATTCCCTTCCATTCCGTTCCATTCCATTTCATATTTCGTTCCGTTCAATTCCATATTCCATTCCAATCCATATTCCATTCCATTCCACATTCCAATCCATTCCATATTGCATTGGATTCCATTCCATTCTATTCCATTCCATACCATTCCATATTCCATTCCATATGGCTTTCCATTCCATTCTATTTCTTTCCATTCCATATCCCATTCCCTTCTGCTCCATTCCGTTCTATTCCATTCCATATTCCATTCAATTCCATTCCGTTCCATATTCCATTCTTTCCATATTCCATTCCATTCTATTCCATTCCATATTCCACGCCATTCCATCCATTCCGTTCCATTCCCTTCCAGTCCATTCCATATTCCATTCCGTTTCATTGCATTCCTTATACAATTCCATTCCATTCCATTCCTTTGCATATTCCATTCCTTTCCATTCCATATTCCATTCCATTCCATATTCCATTCCATTCCATTCCATCTTCCGTTCCATTCCGTATTCCATTCCATTCCATTCCATATTCCATTCCATTCCATTCCCTATTTCATACTATTCCATATTCCATTCCATTCCATATTGCATTCCATTCCTATCCATTCCATTCCTTATTCCATTTCATTCCATATTCCATTGCATTCCATTCCGTTCCAATACATGTTCCATTCCATTCCATATTCAATTCCCTTCGATATTCCATTCCTTTCCATATTCCATTCCTTTCCATTCCACTCCATTCCATATTCCATTCCATTCCATATCCGATTCCATTCCATTCATTTCCATTCGATTCCATAACTCATTACATTTCATACTAAACTCCATACCATATTCCTTTCCATTCCATTCCCTTCCTTTCCATTCATTCCATTTCATATTTCGTTCCGTTCCATTCCATTCCATATTCCATTCCAATCCATATGCCATTCCAATCCATATTCCATTCCATTACATATTCCATTCCATTCTATTCCATTCCATTCCATTCCATTCTCTTCCACTCCATATTCCATTCCATATTCCTTTCAATTTTATTCTACTTCATTCCATTTCATATTCCATTCCCTTCCCTTGATACCATTCTATTCCATTCAATATTCCATTCCATTCCATTCCGTTCCATATTACATTCCTTTCCATATTCCATTCCATTCTATTCCATTCCATATTACATTACATTCCATCGATTCCATTCGATTCTATCCTATTCCATATTCCATTCCAATCCATTCCATATTCCATTCCATTCCTATCCATTCAAATCCGTATTCAATTTTATTATATATTCCATTGCATTCCATTCCATTACATTACATATTCCATTCCATTCCATTCCATATTCCATTCCATTCGATATTCCATTTCTTTCCATAATCTATTCCATTCCATTCCACTCCATAACATATTCCATTCCATTCCATATTCGATTCCTTTCCATATTCTATTCCAATCCATTCCATTCCATATTCCATTGCATTCCACTCCATTCCATTCCATTCCATATTCCATTACATTTCATTCTATTGCATTCCATTCCATTCCATATTCCGTTCCATTCCATTCCATTGCATATTCCATTGCATTCCATTCCATCTTCCATTCCAATCCATTCTGTATTCCTTTCCATTCAATATTCCATTCCATTTCATATTCCAGTCCTTTCCAAATTGCCTTCCATTCTATTCCATTCCCTATCATTCCACTCCATTCCATTTCTTATTTCGTTCTGTACCATTCCGCTCCGTTCTGTTCCATTCCATATTCCATTCCATTCCATGTGCCATTCCATTTCATTCCATTCCATTCTATTCCATTCCATTCTTTTCCATTCCATATTCCATTCCATTCCATACTTCATTCCATCATATCCCATTCCATATTCCATTCCATTCCATTTCATTCCCTTTGATATTCCATTCCATTCCATATTCCATTCCATTCGATTCCATTACATTCCATATTCCATTCCATTCCAATCCGTTCCATTCCGTTCCATATTCCATTCCATTCCATTCCATCCTTTTCCATATTCCATTCCATTCCATATTCCATTCCATTCCATTCTGTATTCCATTCCATTCTATTCCATTCAATATTCCATTCCATTCCGTATTCCATTCTATTCCATATTCCTTTCCACTCCTTTCCATTCCCTTAAATTCCATTCATTCCATGTCATATTCATTTCCGTTCCGTCCTTTCTTTCCTTTCCCTTCATATTCCATTCCTTCGATATTCCATTCATTCTATTCCATTGCACTGCATATTTCATTCCATAGTCCATTCCATTGCATTTCATTATAATTCCGATTTTTCATTCCGTTCCATTCGGATACTTTCTATTCAATTCATATTCCATACCTTTCATATTCCATTGCATTCCATTCCATTCCATTCCATTCAGTCCATTCCATTCAAAATCAATTCCATTCCATATTCCATCCCGTTGCATTCCATATTCCATTCCATTCCATTCCATATTCCATTCCATTCCATTCCATATTCCATTTGATTCCATATTTCATTCCATTCCATTCCACTCCATATTCCACTCCATTCCATATTACATTCCATTCCATTCCATATGCCATTCCATTCCATATTACATTCCATTCCATTCCATATTCCATTCCATTCCATATTCCTTTCCATTCCTTCCGTTCCATATTCCTTTCCATTCCACTCCATATACATTCCATTCCATTCCTATTTCATTCCATTCAATTCCTTTCCATAATCCATTCCATTGCATATTCAACTCGATTCATTCCTTCACTTCATATTCCCATTCCAAACCATTTTCCATCAGTTCCATATACCATTCCATTCCATATTCGTTCCATATTCATTCCATTACATTCATATATTCCATCCTTCCATTCCATTCCATTTTCTATTCCATTCCATTGCTTTCCATTCCATATTCCATTCCATTCCGTTTCCATTCCATCATTTTCCATCATATGCCATTGCATTCCATTCCATTCCATTCCGTTTTATATTCCATTCCATTCCATATTTAATTCCATCAATTCCATATTTCATTCATTCATATTCTATACCATTCATTTCCTTCATTCCATCCCTTCCATTCCATTCCATATTTCCGTTCCATCTGCATTGCATGGCATATTCATTCCATTCCATATGTCATCCATCCATTACGTTCCATATTCCATTCCATTCCATTACTTACCATTCCATATCTCATTCCTTTCCATATTCTTTCCATTCCCTTTCCATTCCTTTCCATATTCAGGCTTTCCTTTCCATATTCCCTTCCCTTCCCTTCCTTCCATTCCATTCTATTCCAGTCATATTCCACTCCATTCCATACTCATTGCATTCCATTCCATATTCCATTCCATTCCATTCGTTCCATATCCATTCCATTCCATTCTCTACATATTCCATTCCATTCCATACTTCATTCCATTTCATATTCGATTCCATTCCATATTCCATTCCATTCTTTGCATTGCATTCCATTCCATTCTTTGCATTGCATTCCATTCCATTCCATGTTCCATTCCATCTATATTCCGTTCCATTCATTGCATCCATATTATATCCATTCTTTCCATATTCCATCCATTCCATTCGATTCCATACATTCCATCCATGTCATTCCATTCCATTCCATATGCTATTCCATTCCTTCCATATTCCATTCCATTTCATATTCCATTTCCTTGAATATTTTCCATTCCCTTCCGTTCCATTCTATTCCATTTCATATTTCGTCACTTAGTTCTGTTCCATTCTTTTTCCATTCCATTCCGTATACCTTTCTATTCCATTCCATTCCATTCCATATTCCTTTCCATTTCTTTCCATTCCAAATTCCATCAATTCCATTACATTCGATTTCCATATTCGATTCCGTTCCATTCCATATTCGATTTCATTCCATATTCCATTCCATTCCTTTCCATATTCCATTGCTTTCCATTCCATTCTATTGCATCTCCTTCCAGTCCATTCCATTTTATATTCGATTCGCTTCCATTACTTTCTGTTCCATTCCAATCCATTGCATTTGCTTTCAATTCCATATTCCATTGCATTCCATACTCCATTCCATTCCATTCCATATTCCGTTTCATTCCATTCCGTTCCATTCCAATAAGTTCCATATTCCCTTCCGTTGCATTCCGTTCCATTCCGCTCCGGTACATTCAATTTTATATTCCATTCCATTGCATATTCCATTCCATTCCATTCCATCCCATATTCCATTCCATTCCATATTGCATTCCATTCTATTCCATACTCCATTCCATTCCATATTTCACCCCATTCCATTCAATATTCCATTCCATTCCATTACATAATCCATTCCATTCCTTTCCATTCCATTTCAAATTGCATTCCATTCCATATTCCATTCAATTCCATATTCCATTCCATTCCATTCCATATTCCATTCCATTCACATTATATTCCATTCCATTCCACAATACATTCCATTCCATTCCACAATACATTCCATTCCATTCCATATTCCCTTCCATTCCACTCCATTCCATATTCCATTCCATTCCATTCCTTTTCATATTTCATTCCATTCTATATTCTGTTACATTCCATATTCCATTCCATACCATTCCATTCCATCCCATATTCCTTTCCATTCCATTTGATTCCATTCCATTCCATTCCATATTCCGTTCCATTCCATTCCGTTCCGTAATCAATTCAATTCCATTCCTTTCCATTCCAAAATCCATTCCATTCCATATTCCATTCCATTCCATATTCCAATCCATTCCATTCCATTCCGTACTCCATTCCATTCCATACTCCGTTCCATTCCACTCCATTCCATTCTATTCCATATTGCATTCCATTCCATATTCCTTTCCATTCCATTCCATTGCACATTCTATTCCATTCCATATTCCATTCCATTCCATTCCTTTCCATATCCCATTCGATTCCATTCGATTCCATTCCATTCCATATTTCACTCCATTCTATATTCTATTCCATTCCATTTTCCATTCCATTCCATATTCCATTCCATTCCATATTCCATTGCATTCCATTCCATTCCGTTCCCTTCCATTCCATTTCATATTCCGTTCCATTCTCTTATGTTCTGTTCCTTTCCGTTCCATTTCACTCCCTATTCTATTCCATTCTACATTCCCTCCAATATTCCATTCCATTCCATATATCATTTCATGCAATACCATTCCATATTCAATTCCATTTCATTCCGTTCCATATTTCATTTCGTTCTATATTCCATTCCATTCCTTTTTCCATTCCATTTCAAATTCCATTCCATTCCATATTCCATTCCATTCCATATTCCATGCATTCTATTCCGTATTCCATTGCATTCCATTGCATTCAATTCATATCCATTCCTTCCATTCCACTATACATCCATTGCATCCATATACATTCCATTTATATTCCACTCCATTCCTTCCATTCCATTCCATTCCATATTCCTTTCCATTGCATTCCATTCCATTCCATATTCCATTCCATTACATATTCAATCCCATTCCGTATTCCATTGCCTTCCGCTCCTTTCCATTCCATTCCATTTCATAGTCCGTTCCATTTCGATACATTCCAGTCCATTCCGTTTCATCCACTCCTATTCCATTCCATTCTATATCCCTTTCCAATTCCATCCATTCAATATCGCATTCCATTCCATTCCTTTTCATTCCATTCCATATCCATTTCATTCATTCCATTACATTCCATATTCCATCCATGCCATATTCCCTTCTATTCATATTCCATTCCGTTCCATTCCATATCCATTCCATTCCATATCCATTCATTCCATTCCTCCATTCCTTCCATTCCGTTCTGTTCCATTCCATTCAGTTCCATATTCCATTCCATTCCATATACTATCCATTCTTTCCATGCATTCCATTTCATTCCATGTTCCATTCCATCCATATTCCATTCCATTACTTTTTCTATTCTATTCCATTGCACATTCCATTCTATTCCATATTCCTTTCCATTTCATCCTTTCCATATTCCATTCCATTCCATTCCATAGTTCATTCCATTCTATATTCTATCTATTCCATATTCCATATTCCTTTCTTTCCATTCCATATTCGATTCCATTCCATATTACATTCCACTCCATTCCATTCGTATTCCATTCCGTGCACTCTTCCATTGCATCCATTCCGTTCCATATTACATTCCATTTCATATTCCATTCCATTCCATTCCATTCCTTCCCATTCTATATTCCATTCCTTTCCATATTCCATTCCATTCGATATTCCATTCCTTTCCATATTCCGTTCCATTCCATTCCACTCCATTATATATTCCATTCCATTGCATATTACATTCCATTCCGTATTCCATTCTATTCCATTACGTTCCGTTCCATATTCCATTCCTTTCCATATTCTACTCCAATCCATTCGATTCCATTCCATTCCTTATTCCATTCCATTCCACTCCATTCCATTCCATTCATTCCGCATTCCATATATTCCATTCTATTGCATTCCATTCCATTCCATATTCCATTCCATTCCATTGCATATTCCATGGCATTTCATTCATTTCTTCATTCAATCGGTTCCATATCCTTTCCGTTCCATATTCATTGCATTCGATATTCCAATCCTTTCCAAATTCCCTCCATTTTATTACATTCCTTTCTGTTCATTCCATTCCATTTCCTATTTCGTTCTGTACCGTTCCGCTGGTTCCATTCCATTCCATATTCATTGCATTCCATGTTCCATGCCATTCCATCTATTGCATTCCATCTTTTCCATTTCATATTCCAGTCCATTAATCCATCCATCGTATCCATTCCATATTCCATTCCCTTTGATATTGCTTCCATTCCATACACATTCCGCTCCATTCCATTCCATTCCATTCGATATTCCATTTTATTCCATTCTGTTCCAATCCGTTCCATGTTCAATTCCATTCCATTGCATTCCATCCTTTTCCCTATTCCATTCCATTCCATATTCCATTACATTTCATTCTGTATTCCATTCCATTCCATTCAATATTCCATTCCATACCATATTCCATTCTATTACTTATTCCTTTCCATTCCATTCCACTACCTTCCATTCCATTCCATTCCATTACAAATTTCATTAATTCTATTCCATACTCCATTCCATTCCTATTCCACCCCATTCCATTCCTATCCATTAAATTCCATCCATAATCCATTCCATTAGATTCCATTCCATTCCAAATTGCATTCCATTCCATAGTCCATTAAATTCCATATTCCATTCCATTCCATTCCATTTTCCATTACATTCCATATTCCGTTCCATTCCGTTCCATTCCATATTACATTCCATTCCATTCCATATTCTCTTCCATTCCATTCCATATTCCATTCCATTACATTACATTCCGTATTCCATTCCATTCCATTCCATTCCATCCATCTTCCATATTCCGTCCCATTCCATTCCATTCCATATTCTATTCCATTCCATATTCCACGCTAGTCCATTCCATATTCCATTCCATTCCATTCCATAATCAAATCCTTCCATCCTTCCAAATTCCATTCCATTCCATATTCCATCCAATTCATATTCCATTCCATTCATTCCATTCCATTCTATATCCATTCCATTGCATATTCAGCTCATTCCATTTCATCAATTATATTACATTCCATCCTTTCCATATTCCCTCCATTACATACCGTTCGATATCCTTTACAATCCATTGCATTCACGTTCCTTTGAATTCCATATTCCATTCTGTTCCATTCCTTTCCCATTCCATTCCATTCCATTGCATTCCATAGTTCATTCCATTCTAATATATTCCATTCCATATTCCATTCCATTCCACTCAATTCTTCCATATTTTATTCCATGCCATATTCCGTGCTTTCCATTCCATTCCGTTTCCTTCCATTCCATTTCATATTCCATTCTATTCTGTTATGTTCTGTTCCTTTCCGTTCCATATCACTCCATATTCCATTCCATTCTACATTCCATTGAATATTCCTTTCCATTCCATATATCATTCCATTCAATACAATTCCACATTCCATTCCATTCCGTTCCATATTTCATTCCTTTATTATTCCATTCCATTCCTTTTTCCATTCCATTCCATATTCCATTCCGTTCCATTTCAAATTCCATTCCATTCCATATTCCATTCCATTCCATATTCCATTGAATTCAATTCCATATTCCAGTGCATTGCATTCCATTCCATTCCATATTCCATTCCATTCCACTACATATTTCATGGCATTCCTATTACATTCCATTTCATATTCTCCACTCCATTACATTACATTACATTGCATACATATTCCATTCTATTCCATTCAATTCAATCCATTCCGTATTCCATTGCATTCATTCCTTCCATTGAATTCCATTCCATTTCATAGTCCGTTCCTTTCCAATACATTCTGTTCCATTCCGTTTCATTCCATTCCATATTCCATGGATTGTATATTACTTTCCATATTCCATTCCATTAAATATTACATTCCATTCATTCTTTCATTCCATTCCATATTCCATTACTTTCCATTGCATTCCGTCCATATTCCATCCATCCGTATTCCCTTCCATTCATATTCCATTCCGTCCTTTTATATTCCATTCCATTCCACTCAATATTGTATTCCATTCATTCCATTCTATATTCCATCCATTCTATTCCATTCAATTCCATATTCCATATTCCATTCTTCCATTCCATTCCATTCCGTTCCATTCCATTCCATTCCATATTGCATTCCATTCCATATACCTATCCATTCTTTCATTGCATTCCATTTCATTCCATGTTCAATTCCATTCCATATTCCATTCCATTCATATTCCATCCATTCCATTCCATATTCCATTCTATTCAATTCCATCCATTCCATTCCTTCCATTCATTCCGTGTCATTCCATTCCATATTAACTTCCATTCCATCCATTCCAAATTCCACTCCATTCCATTCCATATTCCATCCCAATTCCATTTAGTCCATATCCATTCCTTCCATTCCGTATCCATTCCATTCCATATTCCATTCCATTCCATTTATTCCATTCCATATATAACTTCCATTCCATCCATTCATTCCAATCATATTCCATTCCATTCATCCATATCCATTCCATATTCCATTTATTTCATATTCCATTCCTTTCTATTCCGTATTCCATTCCATTCAATTCTATTCCATTTCCTTTCACTCCGTTCCATTCCATTCTATTCCATTCCATTCCATATGCCATTCCATCCATTGCATTCCATTTTCCATTCCATTTCATTCCGTTCCATTCCATATTCCATTCCATTCCATTTAATTCCATTCCATACTCCGTTGTATACAATTCAATTCCATTCTGATCCTTATTCCATTCCATTCCATTCCGTATTCCATTCCATTCTACAGTCCATTCCATTGCCTATTCCTTCCATTCCATTCCGTTCCATTCCATTCCTTTTCATATTTCGTCCTCTTCCATTCTGTTCCATTCCATTTTCCATTCCATTCCGTATTCCATTCAGTATTCCATTCCATTCTATTGCATTCCGTTCCATTCCATTCCATATTCCATTCCATTTCATTCCATATTCGATTCCATTTCATTCCATTCCAAATTCCATTGCATTCCATTCTATTCCATTCCATATTCCATTCCATTCCATTCCATTGAATTCCATTCCATATTGCATTCATTCCATATTCCATTCCATTCTCTTCCATTCCAGATTCATTCCATCCATTCGTTTTACATATTCCTTTCCATTCCAAATTCCCTTCGTCCATTACATTCTATTCCATTCCATTCCATTCTTTCCATATTTCATTCCATATTCCTTTCCATTCCTTTCAATTGCATTCGATTCCTTTCCATATTCCATGCCATTTCACTCCATTCCATATTCGATTTCATTCCATATTCCATTCCATTCCTTTCCATGTTCCACTCCTTTCCATTCCATTCTGTTGCATTCCATTCCGTTCCATTTTATTTTCGATTCCATTCCTTTCCATCCGTTCCATTTTGTTCCATTCCTTATTGCTTCCCATTCCATATTCCATTCCATTCCATATTACATTCCATTCCGTTTAACTCCATTCCATACTCCGTTCTATACCATTCAATTCCATTCCACTCCATATTGCATTCCATTCCATTCCATATTCCATTTCATTCCATACTTCATTCCGTTGCATATTCCTTCCATTTCATTCTGTTCCATTCCATTCCATTTCATATTTCTTCCTCTTCCGTTCTGTTCCATTCCATTTTCCATTCCATTCCGTATTCCATTCCATTCTATTGCATTCCATTTCATTCCATATTCCATTCCATTTCATTCCATTCCAAATTCCATTGCATTCCATTCTATTTCATTCCATATTCCATTCCATTCCATTCCATTCCGTTCCATTCCATTCCATTCCGTTCCATATTGCAGTCCATTCCATATTCCATTCCATTGTATTCCCTTCCATATTCCATTCCATTCCACTCCATTCCATTCCATTCCATTCCATTCCATTCGTTTCCATATTCCATTCCATTCCATATTCCATTCCTTTCCATTACATTCTATTCAATTCCATTCCATTTCTTTCGATATTCATTACCTATTCATTTCCATTCCTTTCCCCCCCATTGCATTCGATTTCTTCCATATTCCATTCTATTCCATTGCACTCCATTCCATATTCGATTTCATTCCATATTCCATTTCATTCCTTTCCATATTCCATTCCTTTCCATTCCTTGCTGTTGTATTCCATTCCATTCCTTTTTATTTTCGATTCCATTCCTTTCCATTCCACTCCATTCCATATTGCTTTCCATTCCATATTTCATTCCATTCCATATTCAGTTCTATTCCATATTCCATTCCATTCCATTCCATATTCAGTTCCATTCCACATTCCATTCCATTCCATATTCCGTTTGGTTCCATTTCGTTCCATTTCGTTCCTTTCCATTACATTCCATATTCCCTTCCATTCCATTCCGTTCTGCTCTATTGAGTTTTTTTTTTTTTTTTTTTTGAGGCGGAGTCTCGCTCTGTCGCCCAGGCTGGAGTGCAGTGCCGGATCTCAGCTCACTGCAAGCTCCGCCTCCGGGTTTACGCCATTCTCCTGCCTCAGCCTCCCGAGTAGCTGGGGACTACAGGCGCCCGCCACGTCGCCCGGCTAGTTTTGTATTTTTAGTAGAGACGGGGTTTCACCGTGTGCCAGGATGGTCTCGATTCTCCTGACCTCATGACGCCCTCTCTCCGCCGTCTCGGCCTCCAAAGTGCTGGGATTACAGGCTTGAGCCACCGCGCCCGGCCTCTATTGAGTTTTATATTCCATTCCATTCCATAATTCCATTCCATTAAATCCATATTCCATTCAATTCCATATTCCAATCCATTCCATATTCCATTCAATACTCCATTCCATCCATATTCAACCCATTCCATTCCAGTCCATTCCATTCGATTCCATTCCATTCCCTATTCCATTCCATTGCATATTCAATTCGATTTCATTCCATTCATTTCCATATTCAATTCCAATCCATTTTCCATTCCATTCGATTCCATACCGTTCAATTATTGCATTCCATTCCATTCCATTACATGACATATTCCATTCCGTTCCATTCCATTTTCTATTCCATTCCATTCCTTCCTTTCCATATTCCATTTCATTCCATTCTTTTGATATTCCATTCCATTCCCTATTCCATTCCATTCCATCCTTATTCATTCCATTCAATATCTATTCCATTCATTATTCCATTCCTTCTATCCATTCCATTCCATATTCCACCCATTCCATATTCCATTGCATTCCGTGAATTCCATTCCCTTCCATTCCATTACATATTCCGTTCCATTCCCTCATGCTCTGTTCCTATCGTTTCCATTCCATTCCATATTCCATTCCTTTCTACATTGCATTCTATATTCCATTCCATTCCATTCCGTTCCATATTCCAATCCATTCGATTACTTACCATTCCATATTTCATTCCGTTCCATATTCCATTTCATTCCCTCTTCCATTCCTTTCCATATTCCATTCTTTCCCATTCCATATTCCCTTCTATTCCATTCCATTCTATTCTAATTCATATTCGATTCCATTTCATATTCCATTGCTTCCATTCCATATCCATTGCATTCATTCCATTCCATATTCCCTTCCGTTCCATTCATTCCACTACGTATTCATTCCATTCCATATTCCATTTCATTTCATGTTTCATTCCATTCCATATTCCATTACATTCCATGCATTTCCATTCCATTCCATTTCTTTTCATTCCATTCCATATTCAATCCCATTCCGTATTCCATTGCATTCCATTCCATTCCGTACCCTTCCAGTCCGTTTCTTATTCCATTCCATTCGTACACGTTCCGTTCCACTACGGTTCATTCCATTGTGTTTTCAATTCAGTTCTATATGCCATTCCATATTATGTTCCATTCAATCTGACATTCCATTCAATTCCTTTTCATTCATTCTCTATTCCATTCCATTCCATTCCACTCCATTCCATATTCCATCCATTCCATATTCCCTTCCATTTCACATTCCATTCCGTTCCATTCCATATTCCTTTCCATTCCACTCCATATTCCATTCCATTTCATTGATTCTGTATCCATTCCATTCCTATTCCATTTCATTCCATATTCCATTCAATCCATTGCCTTCCATTCCATTCTATTCCATTCCATTCCACATTGCATTCCATATTCCATTCCATTCCATATTCCATTCCATTGTTGCATTGCATTCATTCCATTTCATTTTCCATTTCCATGCTGTGTTCCATCCATTCATTGCATTCCCATATTCCATGTCTTTCCATTTCATATTCCATTCCATTCCATTCATATTCCATTCCATTCCATTCCATATTCCATTCCATTGCATATTCCTTCCAACTTCCCTTCCATTCCATTTAAATTACTGCGTTACTTCCGTTCTGTTCCATTCCTTTTTACGTTCCATTCCGTATTCCATTCAATTCTTTCCATTCTATGCCCTTCCATGCCCTTCCATATTGCATTCCATTTCATTCCATTCCAAATTCCATTCAATTCCATACATTCCATGCCATATTCCATTTCATTCCATTTCCATATTCGTCATTCCATATTCCATTCCTTTCATTCCATTCTATTGCATTTCATTCCATTTCATTTTATATCGATTCCGTTCCATTTCATTCCGTTCCATTCATTCCATTCCATATTGCTTTTCATTCCATATTCCATGCATTCCATATTCATTCCATTCCATTCCATATTCCATCCATTCCATTCCGTGTCCACTCCGTTCCATTCTATTAAATACTATATTGCCTTCCGTTCCATTCTGTTCCATTTGCTCTGTTCCATTCAATTTTATATTCCATTCATACCATATTAAATTCCATTCCATATTCCATTCCATTTCATATTCCATTCCATTCTATTCCATACTCCATTCCATTCCAAATTCCACCCCATTCCATTCCCATTCATTCCATTGCATTCCATTCCATTCCATTCCAAATTCATTAATTCCATATTCCATTCCATTCCATTCCATATTACATTCCATTCCATACTCCATTGCAATTATATTACATTCCTTTCCATATTCCAATCCATTCTCTATATTCCATTCCATTCCAATCCATTTCCATATTCATCCATTTCATATTGCATTCCATTTGGTATTCCATCCAATACATTCCATTCCAGTCCATATTGCATTCGATTCTATTCCATTCCATTCCATATCCATTCCATTCGATTCCATCCCATTCCATTCCATATTCCATTCCATTCCATTCCATTCCATATTACATTCAATTCTATTCCATTCCCTTCCAATCCATTTTACATTCTCTTTCATTCCATATTCCATTCCATTCCGTATTCCCTTCCATTGCATTCTTTTCCAGATTCCATTCAATTTCGTTCCATAATCCATTCCAGTCCATTCCATTTTCAATTGCATTCCAGTCCATTTCATTTCATATTCCATTCCACTGCATTACATTCCATATTCCATTCCATTTCATATTCCATTCCATTCTATTCCATTCCATGAAATTCCATTCCATATTCCAGTATATTCCGCATCCATTCCATTCCATTCCATATTCCCTTCTATTCCATTCCATTTTCCATTCCATTCCATTTCATTCCATATTCTTTCTATTACATATTCCATGCAGTTCCATATTCCATTCCATTCAATATTGATTCCATTCCATTGCATTAGACATTCTAGCGCATCATTTTCCATTCCGTTCCACACTCCATTCCATTGCATATCCATTACATTCCTTTCCATTCAAATATCAATCCATTCCTTCATTCATTCCATTTCAATTCCATCTTCATTCCTTTGTATTCCATGTTCCGTTTCCTTACATATCCATTCCGTTCCATTCCATTCATTTCATATTCCATTCCATTCATTCGATCTATTCCATTCCTTTTTATTCCGTTCCCTTCAAATCCGTTCCGTATTCAATTCCATTCCATATTCCACTCCATTTCTTTTCCATTCCGTTGCATTCCATTACATATTCTGTTAGTTCCATTCCATTCCATTCCATATTTCATACCATTCCATATTCCATTCCATTCCATTCCATATTCCGTCCCATTCCTTTCTATTCCTCTCCATATCCATTCCATTCCATTCCATTCTATATTCCTTTCCATTCCATTCCCTTTCATTACATTCCATATTCCATTCCATTCCATTCTATTAAATTCTATTATTATTGTATGGGAGTCTAAGTCTCTTTGTAGGTCTCTAAGGACTTGCTTTATGAATCTGGTGTCCTTCCTGTTTGGTGCATAGATATTTAGGAGAGTTAGCTCTTCCTGTTGAATTGATCCCTTTACCATTATGTAATGGCCTTCTTTGTCTCTTTTGATCTTTGATGGTTTCAAGTCTGTTTTATCAGAGACTAGGATTGCAACCCCTGCTTTTTTTGTTCTCCATTTGCTTGGTAGATCTTCCTCCATCCCTTTATTTTGAGCCTATGTATGTCTCTGCATGTGAGATGGGTCTCCTGAATACAGCAGACTGAGGGTCTGGACTCTTGATCCAGTTTGCCAGTCTGTCTTTTAATTGGAGCATTTAGTCCATTGACATTTAAGGTTAATATTGTTATGTGTGAACTTGATCCTGTCATTATGATATTAACTGGTTACCATCCATCATTCTTAGCAAACTATCACAAGAAGAGAAAACCAAACACCGCATGTTCTCACTCATAGGTGGGAACTGAACAATGAGATCACTTGGACTCGGGAAGGGGAACATCACACACTGGGGCCTATCATGGGGAGGGGGAGGAGGGAGGGATTGCATTGGGGAGTTATACATGATATAAATATCATGCACATGTACCCTAGAACTTAAAGTATAATAAAAAAATAAATAAATAAATAAATAAATAAATTCTATTCCATTCCAAATTGCATTTCATTCTGTTCCATTCCATGCTCCATTTCGTTCCATATTCCATTCCATTCTATTCCATTCCATTCCATTCTACTCCATATTCCATTCCATATTCCATTCGTTTCCATTTCACTTAATTCCCTTCCATATTCTATTCAATTCCATTCCATTCCATCCCATTCCAGTTTCCATTCCATTCCATATTCCATTACATTCCTTTCCCTATTCCATTCCATTCCATTCCATATTCCATTCCATTAAACATTCCACTCCTTTCCTTCCCATATTCCATCCATTCCATTCCATTCCACATTACTTTCCATTCCATATTCCACTCCATTCCTTTCCATATTCCATCCATTCTATTCCATTCCATTTCATTCCATTCTATTCCATTCCATATTCCATTTTATTCCATATTCGATTCCATTCCATTCCATATTGCACTCTATTCCTTTCCATTCCATTCCATTCCATATTCCATTCCATTCTACATTCCATTCAATATTCCATTCCATTCCATATATCTTTCCATTCCATACCATTCCATATTACATTCCATTCCATTCCATATATCATTCCATTCCATACCATTCCATATTCCATTCCATATTCCATTCCATTCCATTCCGTTCCATATTCCATTTATTTCCATTCCATTCTATTCCATTCCATATTCCATTGCATTCCATTCCGTTCTGTCTGTTCCATATTCCATTACATTCATTTTTCCATTCCATTCCATTCTATTCTATTCCATTCCATTCCATTCCATATTTCATTCCATATTGCATTGCATTCCTTTCAATTCCATTATTTTCAGTTCCATATTCCATTCCATTCCATTCTATCCCATTCCATATTTCATTCCATTCCAGATTCCATTAGTTTCCATTCCATATGCCATTCCATTCCTTAGCATATGCGATTTCCTTCTATATTCCATTCCATTCTTTCCATATTCCCTTCCGTTCCATTCCGTTCCATTCCATGCAGTTCCATTCAATTCTATATTCCCTTCCATTCGATATTCCATTCTATTCCATTCCATTCCCTTCCATTCCGTATTCCATTCTACTCTATATTTTATTGCATGCCATTCCGTATTCCATTCCGTTCCATATTCCTTCCCATTACGTTCCATATTCCATTCCATTCCATTCCATTACAGTCAATTCCATACTCCATTATTTTCCATTCCATGTTCAGTTCCATTCCATTCCATTCCATTCCATATTCCATTCCATTCCATTCCATATTCCATTGCATTCCATTCCATATTCCATTCCATTGCATATTCCATTCCATTGCATATTCCTTCCATTCCAGTCCTTTCCCTTCCATTCCATTCCATTTCATATTTCGTTCCGTTCCATTAAGTTCCATTCCATTTTCCATTCCATTCCGTATTCCTTACCATTCTATTCCATTCCATTCCATTCCTTTCCATTTCATATTGCATTCCATTCCATTCCAATTCATTCCATTCCATATTCCATTCCATTCCCTTCCTTTCCATTCCATTGAATTGTATTCCATTCCATTTTCCATTCCATTCCATTCCTTTCCGTTCAATATTGAATTCCATTGCATATTCCATTCCGTTCTATTCCATTCTGTGTTCCATTCCATGCCATTCCCTTCCCTTCCATTACATATTCCATTTCATTCCATATTGCATTCCATTACATTACATTCTATTTCATTCTATTCCATTCCTTTCCATATTTCATTCCATATTCCATTCCATTCCTTTCAATTCCATTCCATTCGGTTCCATATTCATTCCATTCCATTCCATCCCATTCCATATTCCATTGCATTCCATAATCCATTACATTCCATTCCAAATCATATTCCATTACCTTCCATCCATTCCATATTCCATCTCATTCCATATTCCATTCAATTTCTTTCCATATTCCATTCCGTTCCATTCCTTTCTTCTACATTCCATGTCATTCCATTTTATATTCGATTCCATTCCATTCCATTCAATTCCTTTCTATTCCATTCCATTCCATATTCCATTTCATTTCATATTCCATTCAATTCGATATTCTATTCGATTCCATTCCAGTCCAGTCCAGTCCATATTCCATTCCATTCCATATTCCATTCAATTCCGTTCCGTCCATTTCCATTGCATTGCACTCCATATTCCACTCCATTCCATTCCTTTCCATTCCATTCCATTCCATATTCCTTGTCATTGCTTATTGCATTCCATTCCATATTGCATTCCTTTCCATTCCATATTCCATTTTATTCCATATTCAATTCCATTCCATTCTCCATTCCATTCCATTCCATATATGATTCCATTCCATATTCCATCCTGTTCCATTCCATATTCAATTCCATTCCATTCCATTACATTGCCTTACATTCCATATTCCATTCCATTCCATATTCCATTCTATTCCATATTCCATTCCATTCCATATTCCATCCTGTTCCATTCCATTCCGTCCATTCCGTATTCCATTCCATTCCACTGCATTTTCCACTCCATATTGCACTTCATTCCATAATCCAATCCATCCGATTCCATATTCCATTCCATTTCATTCCATATTCTTTTACATTCCCTATTCCATTCCATTCCATATTCCACTCCATTCCGTATTCCATTCCATGTCATTTCATTCCATATTCCTTTCCGTTCCATTGCATTATGTTCCATTCCATTCCATTTCATTTCACATTCCATTCCATTCCATTCCTTATTCCATTCCCTTCCATATTCCCTTCCATTCCATTCCATTCCCTATTCCATTGCATTCTATTACATTCCATTCCTTTCCATGCCATTTCATATCCTGTTGCATTACGTTATGTTCTGTTTCATTCCGTTCTATTCTATTCCATATTGTATTTCATTCTATAATCCATTCTATATTCCATTTCTGCCCATATTTCATTCCATTCCATTCCATTAAATATTCCCTTCCATTCCATTCCGTACCATATTTCATTCCGTTTTATATTCCATTCCATTCCCTACTCCATGCGCTTCCATATTCCAATCCTTTCTATAGTATATTGCATTCCATTCCATTCCATTCCATTTTCCATTCCTTTCCATTGCATATTCCATTTCATTCTATTCCATTCCATATTCCATTCCTTTCCATATTCCATTGCATTCCATTCCATATTCAATTGAACTCCATTCCATTCCGTTCCATTCCCTTCCTTATTCCATTCCTTTACATTCTATTGCAGTACATATTCCATTCCATTCCATATTACATTACATTTCATATTCCATTCCATTCCATCCCATTCCATATTCCATTGCATTCCATAATCCATTACATTCCATTCCAAATCATATTCCATTACCTTCCATCCATTCCATATTCCATCTCATTCCATATTCCATCCATTCCTTTCCATATTCCATTCCGTTCCATTCCTTTCTTCTACATTCCATGTCATTCCATTTTATATTCGATTCCATTCCATTCCATTCAATTCCTTTCTATTCCATTCCATTCCATATTCCATTTCATTTCATATTCCATTCATTCCATATTCCATCCTGTTCCATTCCATTCCAGTCCAGTCCATATTCCATTCCATTCCATATTCCATTCAATTCCGTTCCGTCCATTTCCATTGCATTGCACTCCATATTCCACTCCATTCCATTCCTTTCCATTCCATTCCATTCCATATTCCTTGTCATTGCTTATTGCATTCCATTCCATATTGCATTCCTTTCCATTCCATATTCCATTTTATTCCATATTCAATTCCATTCCATTCTCCATTCCATTCCATTCCATATCGATTCCATTCCATATTCCATCCTGTTCCATTCCATTCAATCCTTTCTATTCCATTCCATTCCTTATTCCATTCCATATCCATTCCATTCCATATTCCATTCTATTCCATATTCCATTCCATTCCATATTCCATTGCATTCCATTCCATTCCAGTCCATTCCGTATTCCATTCCATTCCACTGCATTTTCCACTCCATATTGCACTTCATTCCATAATCCAATCCATCCGATTCCATATTCCATTCCATTCATTCCATATTCTTTTACATTCCCTATTCCATTCCATTCCATATTCCACTCCATTCCGTATTCCATTCCATGTCATTTCATTCCATATTCTTTCCGTTCCATTGCATTATGTTCCATTCCATTCCATTTCATTTCACATTCCATTCCATTCCATTCCTTATTCCATTCCCTTCCATATTCCCTTCCATTCCATTCCATTCCCTATTCCATTGCATTCTATTACATTCCATTCCTTTCCATGCCATTTCATATCCTGTTGCATTACGTTATGTTCTGTTTCATTCCGTTCTATTCTATCCATATTGTTTTCATTCTATAATCCATTCTATATTCCATTTCTGCCCATATTTCATTCCATTCCATTCCATTAAATATTCCCTTCCATTCCATTCCGTACCATATTTCATTCCGTTTATATTCCATTCCATTCCCTACTCCATGCACTTCCATATTCCAATCCTTTCTATAGTATATTGCATTCCGTTCCATTCCATTCCATTTTCCATTCCTTTCCATTGCATATTCCATTTCATTCTATTCCATTCCATATTCCATTCCTTTCCATATTCCATTGCATTCCATTCCATATTCAATTGAACTCCATTCCATTCCGTTCCATTCCCTTCCTTATTCCATTCCTTTACATTCTATTGCAGTACATATTCCATTCCATTCCATATTACATTACATTTCATATTCCATTCCATTCCATATTACTTTCCATTCCGTTCCATATTCCACTTCATTCCATTCCATTACATTCAATATTCAATCCCATTCAACATTCCATTGCATTCCCTTCCATTCCTTTCCCTTCCATACCAGTTCATATTCCATTCCATTCTCATACGTTAAATTCCTTTCCGTTTCATTCCATTCCATATTCCATTCCATTCTATATTCCATTCCATGTTCCATTCCATTCCATACTATATTCCTTTAAATTCCTTTTCATTCGATTCCATATTCCATTCCATTCCATTCCATTCCCTTCCATATTCCATCCATTCCATATTCCGTTCCATGTCATCTTCCATTCCCTTCACTCGATTCCCTCCATTCCCTTCCATTCAATTCCATTCCATTCCATTGCGTTCCATTGCATTCCGTTCCATATTCCATTTCAGTCCATATTCCATTCCATTCTTTCCATTGTCTTCCATTTCATTCCATGTTCCATTCCATTCCATATTTCATTCCATTCCATTCCATTCCATATTCCATTCCATTCCATTCCATATTCCATTCCATATTCCATTCAATTCCATTCCTTTCCATATTTCATTCGGTTCCACATCCCATTCCATTCCTTATTGCATTCCATTCCATATTCCATTATTTTCCATTCCATATTCTGTTCCATTCCATTCCATTCCGTTACGTATTCGATTCCATTCCTTATTCCATGGCATTCCATTCCATTCCATTCCATATTCTGTTCCATTCCATTCCATTCCGTTCGGTATTCCATTCCATACCATATTCCTTACCATTCCATATCCCATTCCATTCTTTCCATTGCCTTCGATTCCATTCCATGTTACATTCCATTCCATATTCCGTTCCATTCCATTCCATTGCATATTCCTTTCCATTCCATTCCATTCCATATTCCATTCCATTCCATTCCGTTTAATTACATTACATTTCATATTCCATTCCATTACGTTCCATATTTCATTCCAATCCATATCCCATTCCATTGCTTATTCCATTCCATTCCATATTCCATTCCTTTCCATTCCATATTCTGTTCCACTGCATTCCATTACATTCCATATTCTACTCCATTCCATATTCCATTGCATTCAATTCCATATTCCTTTGCATTCCATTCCATTCCATACTACTTTCCATTACATTCCGTTCCACTACATATTCCATTCCATTCCATTTTACATTCCATTTCATACTCCATTCCATTCCATTACATTCCATATTGCTTTCCATTCCATTCCATATTCCAATTCATTCTTTCCATTTCATTCCATATTCTATCCATTACTGTGTTCCTTTGCATTCTATTCCATTCCGTTCCCTTCCTTTTCATTTCATATTCCGTTCCATTCTGATACGTTCCTTTCCTTTCTGTTTCATTTCATTCCAAAATTCATTCCATTCTATATTCCATTCCATATTCCATTGCATTCCATATTACATTCCATTCCATTACTTTTCATTCCATTCCATATTCCATTCAATTCCAATCCATTCAATTCCATTCCGTTCAATATTCCTTCCTTTTCATATTACCTTCCATTTCATATTCCATTCTGTTCCATTCCATTTTCCATTCCATTCCGTTCAATATTCCATTCCATTTCATTCCATTCTATATTCCATTCCATTCCATGTTCCATTCCACTCCATTCCATATGCCATTCCATTCGTTCCATTGTATTCCATGTTCCATTCCATTCCATATTCCATTCCATTACATATTCCATTCGTTCCATTCACTTCCATTCCTTTCGATTCCATTCCGTTCCATTCCATTCCCTACCATATTCCATTCCATTCCCTATTCCATTTCATTCTTTACATTGCATTCCATTCCATGTTCCATTCCATTCCATATTCCCTTCCATTCCATTCCATATTCCATTCCATTCTTTCCATTGCCTTCCATTCCATTCCATGTTCCACTCCATTCCATATTCCCTTCTATTCCATTCCATATACAATTCCATTCCATTCCATATTCTATTCCAATCCGTTCCATATTTCATTTCTTTCCGTATTCTATTTCATTCCTTAATCCATTCCATTCCATATTCCATTGCTTCCCATTCCATATTCCATTCCATTCCGTATTCCGTTCCATTCCGTATTCCATTGCTTTCCCTTCCATATTAAATTCTATTCCATTCCATTCCGTACCATTCCATATTCCATTCCATTCTCATCCATTCCACTACATATTCCATCCCATTCCATATTCCTTTGCAGTGGATTCCGTTCTTTTCCATTCCATTCCATATTCCATTCCCTTCCATTCTATTTCATATTCCATTCCATTCCATTCCATATTCTATTCCATTCCATATTCCATTCACTTCCATTCCATTCCGTTTTCCACTTCATTCCATATTCCATTTGATTCCATTCCATTCCATTCTATTCCATTCCATATTCCACCCATTCTATATTTCTTTGAATTTCATTCCATTCCGTTCCCTTCCATTCCATTTCATATTTCCTTGAATTTCATTCCATTCCGTTCCATTTCATTTCATTCCATTCCATATTCAATTCCTTTCTATATTCCATTCCATATTCCATTTCATTCCATTCCATAATCTATTCCATTCGACTCCATACCATTCCATTCCATTCCGTTCCAAATTCCATTTTATTCCATATTCCATTCCATTCTGTATTCCATTCCATTCCATTCGATATTACATTCCATTCCATTCCATATTCCATTTCATTCCATATACCATTCCCTTCGATTCCATATTCCATTGCTTCCATATTCCATTCCATTCCATGTTCCATTCCGTTCCATTCCGTTTCATTAAATTCTGCCCCATTTTCCATTCCATTCCATATTCCATTCCATATCATTTCATATTTCATTCCATTCCATTCCATATAATATTGCATTCCATTCCGTTACATTCCATTCCATTCCATATTCAATAACATTCCATTACATACCATATCAAAATTCCATTCCATATTCCATTCCATTCCATTCCATACACCATTCCGTTCCATATTCTATTCCATTGCATTCCATTCCATATTTCATTCCATTTCATATTTCATTGTATTCCATTCCATATTCCATCTAATACCATGTTCCATTGCTTTCCAGTCCATTCAGTTCCCCTCCTTTTTTTCATATTCCATTTCATTTCCTTACGTTCCCTTCCGTTCCCTTTCATTCCATTCCATATTTTTTTCCATTCTATATTCCATTCCACATTCCATTCCTTTCCATATTCCATTCCATTTCATTCCACTCCATATTCCATTCCATTCCTTACTCCATTCCATTCCATTGGACTCGATTCCATTCCATTCCATATTCCTTTCCATTCCATATTACCTTTATTTCCATTTAACATTCCTTCCATTCCATTCCATATTCCTTTCCGTTCCATTTCATTCCATATTTTATTCCATTCCATGTTCCATTCCTTTCCATTCCATTCCATATTCCATTCCATTCCATATTCCATTCCATTCAATAATCCTTTCCATTTCATATTCCATTACGTTCCAAATTCCATTTCATTCCATATTCGATTCCATTGCATTGCATTCCATACTCCATTCCATTCCATTGGATTCCATTCCATTCCATTCCATATTCCTTTCCATTCCATATTACGTTTCATTCCAGTTAACATTCCATTCCATTCCATTCCATTTTCCTTTCCGTTCCATTTCATTCCATATTCCATTCCATTCCATGTTCCATTTCTTTGCATTCCATTGCATATTCCATTGCATGGCATATTCCATTCCATTCCATAATCATTTCCATTCCATATTCCATTCCGTTACAAATTCCATTTCATTCCATATTCGATTTCATTCCATTCCATTCCATACTCCACTCCATTCCATTGGACTCGATTCCATTCCCTTCCATTCTGTTTCAAATTCCATTTCATTCCATTCCATTCCATATGCCGTTCCATTCCATTTCATATTTCATTCAATTCCATATTCCATTCCATTCCATATTCCATTTCATTCCATTCTGTTCCATTCCATTCCATTCAATTCCGTTTCATTCCATTCCATTTCATATTCCATTCCATTCCATATTCCATTCCATTCTATTCCATTGCATTCAATTATCCGTTCCTTTCTTTTCCATTCCGTTCCATTCCTTTCCATATTCCATTCCATTCCACTCCATTCCATTCCATTTCATATTCCTTTCCATTCCATATTTCCTTTTATTCCATTTAACATTCCTTTCCATTCCATTCCATATTCCTTTTCATTTCGTTTCATTCCATATTCCATTCCATTCCATATTCCATTCCTTTCCATTCCATTCCATACTCCATTCCGTTCCACATTCCATTCCATTCCATTCCATAATCCTTTCCATTCCATATTCCATTCCATTCCATATTCCTTTCCATTCCATATTCGATTCCATTCCATTCGATTCCATACTCCATTCCATTTCATTGGACTCGATTCCATTCCATTCCATTCCGTTCCAAATTCCATTTCATTCCATATTCCTTTCCATTGCATTCCATATTCCATTTCATTCCATATACCATTCCATTCCATTCCATATTCCATTCAATTCCATATTCCATTCTATTCCATATTCCATTTCATTCCATTCCTTTCCATTCCATTCCTTTCAAATCCGTTTCATTCCATTGCATTACATATTCCATTCCTTTCCATATTCCATTCCATTCCTTTCCTTTCCATTCCATTCCATTCCATATTCCATTTCATTCTATTCCATTTCATTCAATTATCCGTTCCATTCTTTTCCATTCCATTCCATTCCATTCCATATTCCATTCCATTCCATTCCACTCCATTCCCTATTCCGTTCCATTCCATATTCCATTCTATTGTATTCCACCCCATATTCCAATCGATTGCATTCCATTCCACTCCATTATTATTTCATTCCATTCCATTCCACGTTAAATTCCATTCCATTCAATTCATTTCTTATTCGATTCCATTCCATATTCCATTGCATTCCATTCCATGGTGTTCCCATCCAATTCGTTTCATATTTCATTCCATTGCATTCCTTTCCGTTCCATTCTGTTCCATTCCATATTCCTTTCCATGATTTATTCCATTTAATATTCCATTCCATTCCATATTCCATTCCATTCCATTCCATTCCATTCCATTCCATTGTCCATTCCTTTCCATTCCATTCCGTTTCAATACATTCTGTTCTCTATTCCATTGCATTCCATATTTCATTCCATGACATCTTCCATTCCATTGAATTCCGTAATCCATTCCATTCCATATTCCATTCCATTCCATTCTATATTCCATTCCATTCCATTCCACATTATATTGCATTTCATTCCGTTACATTCCATTCCATTCCATATTCCATTCCATTCCATTCCTTTCCATATTGCATTCCATTCCATATTCGGTTCAATTACATATTTCATTCAATTCCATTTTAATACCTTCCTTATTCCATTCTATTCCATATTCCATTCCATTCCATTATATTCCATTCCATATTCCATCCCATTCCATATTCCATTGCATTCCATTGCATTCCGTTCCCTACCATTCGATTTCATATTGCGTTCCATTTTCTTACGTTACATTTCTTTCCGTTCCATTCCATTCCGTATTCCATTTCATTCTATATTCCTTTCCATATTCCATTCCATTTCATATTCCATGCCATTCCATACCATTTCATTCCTTTCCATATTCCATTCCATTCCATTCCACTACATTCCATTCCATTCCTTTCCATTCCATTCCATTCCACTACATTCCATTCCATTTCTTTCTATTCCATTCCATATTACATGCCATTCCATATTCCATTCCATTCCGTATTGCATTCAATTCCTTTCCATATTCCATTACATTGATCCCATACCATATTAAATTCCATTCCATATTCCATTCCATTCCATTCCATTCCATAATCCATTCCATTCCATCCCATACTATATTAAATTCCATTCCGTATTCCATTCCATTCCATTCCATATTCAATTCCATTGCTTTCGTTTCCTTTCCGTTCCACTGCGTATTCCATACCATTCCATTCCACTCCATTCAGTAATCCTTTCCATTCCTTTCCATTCGATTTCCTTCCATTCCATATTCCATTCAATTCCATAATCGATTCCGTTCCATATTCCATTGCATTCCATTCCATTCCGTTCCCATCCATTCAATTTCATATTTCATTCCATTCCGTTCCGTTCCTTTTGATTCCATATTCCTTTCCATTCTTTATTCCATTCTATATTTCATTACATTCCATATTCCATTCCATGCCATTCCTTTCCATTCCATTCCATTCATTCCATGTTCCATTCCATTGCATTCCATTCCGTTTCATTAAATTCCGTTCCATATTCCATTCCATTCCATATTTCTTTCCATGCTATATTGCATTCCATTCCATTCCATATTCCATTCCATTCCATATTCCTTTCCATTCCATATTCCATTCCATTTTATTTCATATTCCATTCCATTCCTTTCCTTTCCATATTCCATGCCATTCTATACTCCATTCCTTTCTTTATTCTGTTCCATTGCATTCCATTCCATATTTCATTCCATTTCATATTCCATTGCATTCCATTGCATTCCATATTCCATCCAATACCGTATTCCATTGCATTCCATTTCATATTCCATTCCATTCCATTCCGTATTCCATTCCATTCTATATTTCATTACATTCCATATTCCATCCATTCCATTCCATTCCATTTCATATTTTATTCCATTGTATATTCCATTCCATATTCCATTCCTTTCCATTCCATTCCTTTCCATATTCCATTCCATTCCGTATTACTTTCCATTCCATATTACCTTTCATTCCATCTGACATTCCATTCCATTCAATTCAATATTCCTTTCCATTCCGTTTGATTCCATATTCCATTCCTTCCATGTTCCATTTCTTTCCATTCCATTCCATATTCCATTACATTCCATATTCTGTTCCATTCCATTGCATTCCAAAATCCTTTCCATTCCATATTCCTTTCCATTCCATATTCCATTCCATTCCATATTCCATTCCATTCCATACTCCATTCCATTCCATTGGACTGCATTCCATTCCATTCCATTCCCTTCCAAATTCCATTTGATTCCATATTCCATTCCATTCCATATTCCATTCAATTCCATATTCCTTTTCATTCTATATTCCATTTCATTCCATTCCGTTCCATTCCATTCTGTTCCATTCCGTTTCATTCCACTCCATTTCATATTTCATTGCATTCCATATTCCATTCCATTCGTTTCCTTTCCACTCTGTTCCATTCCATATTCCTTTCCATTCTATTCCATGGCATTTAATTATCGATTCCATTCTTTTCCTTTCCGTTCCCTTCCATTTTATATTCCATTCCATTCCATTCCACTCGATTCCCTATTCCATTCCATTCCATATTCCATTGTATTCTATTCCACTCCATATTCCAGTCCATTCCTCTCCATTATTATTTCATTCCATTCGATTCTACATTAAATTCCATTCCATTCAATTCATTCCATATTCGACCACCCCATATTCCATTGCATTCCATTCCATCTGTTCCCATCCAATTCGTTTCATATTTCACTCCATTATACTCCGTTCCGTTCCATTCCGTTCCATTCCATATTCCTTTCCATGATTTATTCCATTCTATATTCCATTCCTTTCCATATTCCATTCCATTCCATTCCATTTGGTTCCATTCCATATTCCATTTCATTCCGTTTCTTTACATTCCATTCTGTATTCCTTTCCATTCCATATTCCATTCCATTCCATTACTTTCCATATTGCATTCCATTCCATATTCCATTCAATTACATATTCCATTCCACTCCATTTTATGGTATTCCATATTCCATTCTATTACATATTCCATTCCATTATATTGCATTCCATATTCTATCCTATTCCATATTGCATTGCATTCCATTCCATTCCGTTCCCTTCCCTTCCATTTCATATTCCGTTCCATTTTTTACGTTCCGTTCCATTCCGTTTCATTCCATTCCAGATTCCATTTCATTCTATATTCCTTTCCATATTCCATTCGATTTCATATTCCATGCCATTCCGTACCATTTCATTCCATTCCGAATTCCATTCCACTACATTCCATTCCATTCCATTTTATTCCATATTCCATGTCATTCCATATTCAATTCCATTCCATATTCCATTCCTTTCCATGCCATAATCCATTCCATTCCATTCCATACCATTTTAAATCCCATTCCATATTCCATTCCATTCCATTTCATATTCCATTCCATTCCATTCCATATAATGTTGCATTCCATTCCGTTACTTTCCATTACATTCCATATTCCATTCCATTCGATTCTATACCATATTAAATTCAATTCTATATTCCATTCCACTCCATTCCATACTCCATTCCATTCCATACACCATTCTGTTCCATATTCTATTCCATTGCATTCCATTCCATCTTTCATTCCATTTCATATTCATTGCATTCCATATTCCATTCCATTCGTTTCCTTTCCACTCTGTTCCATTCCATATTCCTTTCCATTCTATTCCATGGCATTTAATTATCGATTCCATTCTTTTCCTTTCCGTTCCCTTCCATTTTATATTCCATTCCATTCCATTCCATTCCACTCGATTCCCTATTCCATTCCATTCCATATTCCATTGTATTCTATTCCACTCCATATTCCAGTCCATTCCTCTCCATTATTATTTCATTCCATTCGATTCTACATTAAATTCCATTCCATTCATTCATTCCATAT
Organism: Trachypithecus francoisi; assembly: GCF_009764315.1. Classification (NCBI taxonomy): domain Eukaryota; kingdom Metazoa; phylum Chordata; class Mammalia; order Primates; family Cercopithecidae; genus Trachypithecus; species Trachypithecus francoisi. Next base: position 32,209 of record NW_022680883.1, read on the forward strand.
TCGACCACCCCATATTCCATTGCATTCCATTCCATTCTGTTCCCATCCAATTCGTTTCATATTTCACTCCATTATACTCCGTTCCGTTCCATTCCGTTCCATTCCATATTCCTTTCCATGATTTATTCCATTCTATATTCCATTCCTTTCCATATTCCATTCCATTCCATTCCATTTGGTTCCATTCCATATTCCATTTCATTCCGTTTCTTTACATTCCGTTCTGTATTCCTTTCCATTCCATATTCCATTTCATTCCATTCCGTTCCATTCCATATTCCATTCCATTCCATATTCCATTCAATTACATATTCCATTCCACTCCATTTTATGGTATTCCATATTCCATTCTATTACATATTCCATTCCATTATATTGCATTCCATATTCTATCCTATTCCATATTGCATTGCATTCCATTCCATTCCGTTCCCTTCCCTTCCATTTCATATTCCGTTCCATTTTTTACGTTCCGTTCCTTCCGTTTCATTCCATTCCAGATTCCATTTCATTCTATATTCCTTTCCATATTCCATTCGATTTCATATTCCATGCCATTCCGTACCATTTCATTCCATTCTGAATTCCATTCCACTACATTCCATTCCATTCCATTTTATTCCATATTCCATGTCATTCCATATTCAATTCCATTCCATATTCCATTCCTTTCCATGCCATAATCCATTCCATACCATTTTAAATCCCATTCCATATTCCATTCCATTCCATTTCATATTCCATTCCATTCCATTCCATATAATGTTGCATTCCATTCCGTTACTTTCCATTACATTCCATATTCCATTCCATTCGATTCTATACCATATTAAATTCAATTCTATATTCCATTCCACTCCATTCCATACTCCATTCCATTCCATACACCATTCTGTTCCATATTCTATTCCATTGCATTCCATTCCATCTTTCATTCCATTTCATATTTCATTGTATTCCATTCCATTCAATATTCCAACCAATACCATATTCCATTGCTTTCCATTCCATTCAGCTCCCTTCCATTTTTTCATATTCCTTTTGATTTCGTTACATTCCCTTCCATTCCGTTTCTTTCCATTCCATAATTTATTCCATTCTATATTCCATTCCATATTTCATTCCATTCCGCATTCCTTTCCATTCCACTCCATATTCTATTCCATTCCATTCCATTCGACATTCCATTCCATTCCATATTCCTTTCCATTTCATATTACCTTTCATTCCAATTAACATTCCATTACATTCCATATATCTTTCCATTCCGTTTCATTCCATATTCCATTCCAATCCATGTTCCATTACTTTCCATTCCATTCCATATTCAATTACATTTCATATTCCATTCCATTCCAAAATCCTTTCCATTCCATATTCCATTCCATTCCATATTCCATTGCATTCCGTATTCCACATTCCATTCCATTCCATACTCCATTCCATTCCTATGGAATCCTTTCCATTCCATTCCAAATTTCATTCCCTTCCATTTCATTCTGTTCCCTATTCCATTCCATTTCATATTCCATTCCTTTCCATTCCAATCCATTATATATTCCATTCCATTCCGTACCACATTCCATTCCATTCCATTACATTCCATTCCATGCCATTTCATTCCATTCTATATTCCATTCATTTCATTCCATATTCCATTCAATTCCATATTTTCCATATTCCATTCCATATTATATTCCATTCCATATTCCATTCCATTCCATATTACATTCCATACCATATTCCATTGCACTCCATTCCATTCCGTTCCCTTCCATTGCATTTCATATTGCGTTCCATTCATTAAGATCCGTTCCGTTCTGTTCCATTCCAAATCCTCTTCCATTCTATATTCCATTTCATATTCCATTCCATTCGGAATTGCATTCCATTCCATATTCCATTCCATTGCTTTCCATATTCCATTCCATTCCGTTCCATATTACATTCCATCCTATATTCCATTCCATTCCGTATTCCATTCCATTCCATACTCCATTCCATTCCATTCCATTTCATATTACATTCCATTCCATTCTTTTCCATTCCATTTCATTACTTTCCATATTCCATTCCATTCCATATTCTGTTTCATTCCATTCCATATTTCACTCTATTCCATTCCATGTTCCATTCCATTACATTCCATATTCCATTCCATTCCGTTCCATATTACATTCCATTCCATATTCCATTCCATTCGATATTCCCTTCCATTCCATTCCATTCCATATTACATTCCATTCTACTCCATTCCATTCCATTCCACATTCCATTCCATTCCATTTCATTCCATTCCATATTCCATCAATACCATTCCATATTCCATTCCATTCCATATTCCATTTCATTCCATATTCCATTGGATTCCATTCCATTCCGTTCCCTTCCATTCCATTTCATATTGCGTTCCTTTCCGTTCCATTCCGTTCTCTTCCGTTCTGTTGACAAAGGAAATATCCTCTGGCAGAAACTGGAATGAAACTTTCTGAGAAACCCCTTCTTGATATGAATTCATTCCACAGTGTTACACCACTCTTACACGGAGGAGTTTGCTAGCATTGCTTTTGTGGAATCTCATAAGTGATATCTTGGATATTGTTGAATCCCATGGTGAGTAATGAAATATCCTCAGACAAATCTGCAGAGAAGCCCTCTCAGAAACTTCTTTGTTGTGGACGAGTTCAGCTCACAGAGTTACTTCCTCATTTTCATGGAGAAGCTTGCTAACAATGTTTTCGGAGAATCTGCAACAAGACACACAGTGGCGCTCCGAGACCACAAATAACCACAGCACAAGAAGGAAGGACGCTTTCTCAGAAACAGGTTTGTGCTGTGTGAATTCAACTCACTGATACACATCGGTATTTCCTGGAGCCTTTGGCTAGCCCCGCTTTTGTGGAATCTGAGAACTGATATTTCAGATCCCATTGAAGACCAGAGGGCGAAAGGGAATATCCTCTGATAAAAATGAGAAAGAAGCTTTCTGAGAAACTTCTTTGTGATCTGTGAATTCATCTCACAGAGTTACACCTTTCTCCTCATGAAGTCGTTCGCTAAGACTGTTCTTGTGGAATAGGCAAAGTGATATTTGGGAGCCCATGGAGGGCTATGCTGAAAAAGGAAATATCCTCAGATAAAAACTGGAAAGAAGCGTTCTGAGAAACTGCATTGTGACATGTGAATGCAACTCACAGAGTCACACTTTCCTTTCCATGGATCCGTTTGCTAACAGTGTTTTCTTGAAAACTACATTGGGATATGTCTCAGTGCAATGAAGCTTTCAGTAACAAAGGAAATATCCTCAAGTAAAAACTAGAAAGGACCTTACTGAGAAACTTCTTTGGGATATTTGAATTCATCTCACAGAGTTACAACCTAGTCTTCATGATGCAGTTTCATAACACTGTTGTCATGGAATCTGCAAAGTGATATTGGGGAGCGCACTGAGGCCCATGGTGAAAACGAAAATTTCCTCAGACAAAAACTAGAAAGAAGCTTTCTGAGAAATTGATTTCTGCTGTGTGAATTGATCACACAGAGGTTCACCTTTCCCTTCTTGTAGCAGTTTGATAACACTGTTTTCGTGGATTCTGCAAAGTGATATTTGGAGCTCATTGATTGCTATGGTGAAAAAGGAAGTATCCTCAGATAAAAACTGGAAAGAAGCCTTCAGAGAAATTTCATTGCGATGTGTGAATGCAACTCACAGAGTTACACTTTTCTTTTCAGTGACCAGTTTGCTAACACACTTTTCTTGAAATCTGCAGTGGGCTACTTCTTAGCGCAATGAAGCTTACGATGACAAAGGAAGTATCCTCAGATAAAAACTATAAAGAAACTTTCTCAGAAACTTCTTTGTGATCTGTGAATACATCTCATAGAGTTACACTTACGTTTCATGGAGCATTCGATTAAGATGGCCTTTGAGGAACTTCAGAAGGGCTACATTGCATTGCATTGAGGCCTGCGCTGATAGAGGAAATATTCTGAATTAAACTTGATAGAATCTTTGTGAGAAACTTCTTTGTGATATGTGAATTCACCACACAGTGTTACAACCTAGTCTTCATGAAGCAGTTTGCTAACACTGTTGTCGTGGAATCTGCAAAGTGATAATTGGGAGAGCATTGAGGCCTATGGTGAAAAAGGAAATATCCTCAGATAATAACTAGAAAGAAACTTTCTGAGAAATTGCTTTCTGATGTGTGAATTCATCACACAGAGATTCACCATTCCCTTCTTGTAGCAGTGTGCTAACACTGTTTTCGTGGATTCTACAAAGTGATATTTGGGAGCTCATTGAATCCTATGGTGAAAAAGAAAATATCCTCACATAAAAATTGGAAAGAAGCGTTAAGAGAAACTGCATTGTGATGTGTGAATGCAACTCACAGAGATACACTTTTCTCTTCAGTGATCAGTTTGCTAATACAGTTTTGTTGAAATCTGCAGTGGGAAATTCTTAGTGCAATAAAGCTTACGATGACAAAGAAAGTATCCTCAGATAAAAACTAGAAAGAAGCTTTCTCAGAAATTTCTTTGTGATGTGGGAATACATCTCACAGAATTACACTTACGTTTCATGGAGCAGTCGATTAAAACTGCCTTTGAGGAACCTGAGAAGGGCTAATTTCGATTGCATTGAGGCCTACGCTGATAGAGGAAATATCGTCAATTTAAAACTTTATAGAAGCTTTTTGAGAAACTTCTTGGTGATCTGTGAATACATCTCACAGAGTTCCAACCTAGTCCTCATGAAGCAGTTTGCTAACACTGTTGTCGTGGAATCTGCAAAGTGATATTTGGGAGTGCATTGAGGCCTATGGTGGAAAAGGAAATATCCTCAGATAAAACCTGTAAAGAAGCATTCTGAGAAACTGCATTGTGACATGTGAATGCAACTCACAGAGTTATATTTTCCTTTCCATGGATCCGTTTGCTAACAGTGTTTTCTTGAAATCTAGACAGGGATGTTTCTTAGTGCAATGAAGCTTACCATGACAAAGGAAATATCCTCAAACAAAAACTAGAATGGAGCTTTCTGAGAAACTTCTTTGTGATATGTGAGTTCATCTCACAGCGTTTCAACCTAGTCTTCATGAAGCAGTTTACTAACACTGTTGTGTGGAATCTGCAAAGTGATATTTGGAGCTCATTGATTGCTATGGTGAAAAAGGAAGTATCCTCAGATAAAAATGGAAAGAAGCCTTCAGAGAAATTTCATTGCGATGTGTGAATGCAACTCACAGAGTTACACTTTTCTTTTCAGTGACCAGTTTGCTAACACACTTTTCTTGAAATCTGCAGTGGGCTACTTCTTAGCGCAATGAAGCTTACGATGACAAAGGAAGTATCCTCAGATAAAAACTAGAAAGAAACTTTCTCAGAAACTTCTTTGTGATCTGTGAATACATCTCATAGAGTTACACTTACGTTTCATGGAGCATTCGATTAAGACGGCCTTTGAGGAACTTCAGAAGGGCTACATTGCATTGCATTGAGGCCTGCGCTGATAGAGGAAATATTCTGAATTAAACTTGATAGAATCTTGTGAGAAACTTCTTTGTGATATGTGAATTCACCACACAGTGTTACAACCTAGTCTTCATGAAGCAGTTTGCTAACACTGTTGTCGTGGAATCTGCAAAGTGATAATGGGAGAGCATTGAGGCCTATGGTGAAAAAGGAAATATCCTCAGATAATAACTAGAAAGAAATTTCTGAGAAATTGCTTTCTGATGTGTGAATTCATCACACAGAGATTCACCATTCCCTTCTTGTAGCAGTGTGCTAACACTGTTTTCGTGGATTCTACAAAGTGATATTGGGAGCTCATTGAATCCTATGGTGAAAAAGAAAATATCCTCACATAAAAATTGGAAAGAAGCGTTAAGAGAAACTGCATTGTGATGTGTGAATGCAACTCACAGAGATACACTTTTCTCTTCAGTGATCAGTTTGCTAATACAGTTTTGTTGAAATCTGCAGTGGGAAATTCTTAGTGCAATAAAGCTTACGATGACAAAGAAAGTATCCTCAGATAAAAACTGGAAAGAAGCGTTCTGAGAAACTGCATTGTGATGTGTGAATGCAACTCACAGAGTTACACCTTTCTCCTCATGAAGTCGTTCGCTAAGACTGTTCTTGTGGAATAGGCAAAGTGATATTTGGAGTGCATTGAGGCCTATGGTGAAAAAGGAAATATCCTCAGATAAAACCTGTAAAGAAGCATTCTGAGAAACTGCATTGTGATGTGTGAATGCAACTCACAGAGTTACACCTTTCTCCTCATGAAGTCGTTCGCTAAGACTGTTCTTGTGGAATTGGCAAAGTGATATTTGGGAGTGCATTGAGGCCTATGGTGGAAAAGGAAATATCCTCAGATAAAACCTGTAAAGAAGCATTCTGAGAAACTGCATTGTGACATGTGAATGCAACTCACAGAGTTATATTTTCCTTTCCATGGATCCGTTTGCTAACAGTGTTTTCTTGAAATCTAGACAGGGATGTTTCTTAGTGCAATGAAGCTTACCATGACAAAGGAAATATCCTCAAACAAAAACTAGAATGGAGCTTTCTGAGAAACTTCTTTGTGATATGTGAGTTCATCTCACAGCGTTTCAACCTAGTCTTCATGAAGCAGTTTACTAACACTGTTGTGGTGGAATCTGCAAAGTGATATTTGGGAGTGCATTGAGGCCTATGGTGAAAAAGGAAATATCCTCAGATAATAACTAGAAAGAAGATTTCTGAGAAATTGCTTTCTGATGTTTGAATTCATCACGCAGAGTTTCACCTTTCACTTCTAGTAGCAGTTTGCTAACACTATTTTCGTGGATTATGTAAAGTGATATTTGGGAGCCCATGGAGGGCTATGGTGAAAAAGGAAATATCCTCAGATAAAAACTGGAAAGAAGTGTTCTGAGAAAATGCATTGTGACATGTGAATGCACTCACAGAGTTACACTTTCCTTTCCATGGATCCGTTTGCCAACAGTGTTTTCTTTTTTTTTTTTTTTTTTTTTTTGAGACGGAGTCTCGCTCTGCCGCCCAGGCTGGAGTGCAGTGGCCGGGTCTCAGCTCACTGCAAGCTCCGCCTCCTGGGTTTACGCCATTCTCCTGCCTCAGCCTCCCAAGCAGCTGGGACTACAGGCGCCCGCCATGTCGCCCGGCTAGTTTTTTGTATTTTTTAGTAGAGACGGGGTTTCACCATGTTAGCCAGGATGGTCTCGATCTCCTGACCTCGTGATCCGCCCGTCTTGGCCTCCCAAAGTGCTGGGATTACAGGCTTGAGCCACCGCGCCCAGCCAGCCAACAGTGTTTTCTTGAAAACTACATTGGGATATTTCCCAGTGCAATGAAGCTTACGGTGACAAAGGAAATATCCTCCAATAAAAACTAGAAAGCAGCTTTCTGAGAAACTTCTTTGTGATATGTGAATTCATCTCACAGAGTTACAACCTAGTCTTCATGAAGCACTTTGCTAACAATGTTGTCGTGGAATCTGCATGGTGACATTTGGGAGTGCACTGAGGCCCATGGTGGAAATGGAATTATCCTCAGACAAAAATTAGAAAGAAGCTTTCTGAGAAATTGCTTTCTGATGTGTGAATTCATCACACAGAAATTCACCTTTCCTTTCTTGAAGAAGTTTGCTACACTGTTTTCGTGGATTCTGCAAAGTGATATTTGGGAGCTGATTGAGGGCTATGGTGAAAAAGGAAATATCCTCAGATAAAAACTGGAAAGAAGTGTTCTGAGAAAATGCATTGTGACATGTGAATGCAACTCACAGAGTTACACTTTCCTTTCCATGGATCCGTTTGCCAACAGTGTTTTCTTTTTTTTTTTTTTTTTTTTTTGAGACGGAGTCTCGCTCTGCCGCCCAGGCTGGAGTGCAGTGGCCGGGTCTCAGCTCACTGCAAGCTCCGCCTCCTGGGTTTACGCCATTCTCCTGCCTCAGCCTCCCAAGCAGCTGGGACTACAGGCGCCCGCCATGTCGCCCGGCTAGTTTTTTGTATTTTTTAGTAGAGACGGGGTTTCACCATGTTAGCCAGGATGGTCTCGATCTCCTGACCTCGTGATCCGCCCGTCTCGGCCTCCCAAAGTGCTGGGATTACAGGCTTGAGCCACCGCACCCGGCCAGCCAACAGTGTTTTCTTGAAAACTACATTGGATATTTCCCAGTGCAATGAAGCTTACGGTGACAAAGGAAATATCCTCCAATAAAAACTAGAAAGCAGCTTTCTGAGAAACTTCTTTGTGATATGTGAATTCATCTCACAGAGTTACAACCTAGTCTTCATGAAGCACTTTGCTAACAATGTTGTCGTGGAATCTGCATGGTGACATTTGGGAGTGCACTGAGGCCCATGGTGGAAATGGAATTATCCTCAGACAAAAATTAGAAAGAAGCTTTCTGAGAAATTGCTTTCTGATGTGTGAATTCATCACACAGAAATTCACCTTTCCCTTCTTGAAGAAGTTTGCTACACTGTTTTCGTGGATTCTGCAAAGTGATATTTGGGAGCTGATTGAGGGCTATGGTGAAAAAGGAAATATCCTCAGATAAAAACTGGAAAGAAGCGTTCAGAGAAACTGCATTGTGATGTGTGAATGCAACTCACAGAGTTACACTTTTTCTTCAGTGATCAGTTTGCTAACACAGTTTTCTTGAAATCTACAATGGACTAGTTCTTAGCGCAATGAAGCTTACGAGGACAAAGAAAGTATCCTCAGATAAAAACTAGAAAGAAGCTTTCTCAGCAACTTCTTTGTGATGTGTGAATACATCTCAGAGTTACACTTACGTTTCATAGAGCAGTCGATTAAGACTGCCTTTGAAATACCTGAGAAGGGCGACATTGGATCGCATTGAGGCCTACGCTGATAGAGGAAATATCCTCAATTAAAAAATAGAAGGGAACTTTCTGAGAAACTTCTTTGTGATATGAGAATTCATCTTACAGAACTACAACCTAGTCTTCATGCAACAGTTTGCTAACACTGTTGTCGTGGAATCTGCAAAGTGATATTTGGGAGCACATTGAGGCCTATGGTGAAAAAGAAAATATCCTTAGATAATAACTAAAAGAAAATTTCTGAAAATTTGCTTTCTGATGTGTGAATTCATCATGCAGAGTTTCACCTTTCCCTTCCAGTAGAAGTTTGCTAACACTGTTTTCATGGACTCTACAGAGTGACATTTGTGAGCCCATTGAGGGCTACGGTGAAAAAGGAAATATCATCGGATAAAAACTGGAAAGAAGCGTTCTGAGAAACAGCATTGGGATGTATGTATGCAGCTCAGACAGTTACACTTTTCCTTTCAGGAATCTGTTTGTTAACACAGTTTTCTTGAAATCTGCAGTGGGATACTTCTTAGTGCAATGAAGCTTATGGTGACAAAGGAAGTATCCTCAGATAAAAACCAGAAAAAAGCTTTCTCGGAAACTTCCTTGTGATGTGTGCATACATCTCACAGAGTTACACTTCCATTTCATGGAGCAGTTGATTGAGACTGCCTTTGAGGGCCCTGAGAAGGGCTACAGTGGATCGCATTGAGACCTACGCTGATAGAGGAAATATCCTCTACTAAAACCTTGATAGAAGCTTTGTGAGAAACTTCTTTGTGATATGTGAATTCATCTCACAGAGTTACAACCTAGTCCTCATGAAGCAGTTTGCTAACACTGTTGTCATGGAATCTGCAAAGTGATATTAGGGAGCGCATTGAGGCCTATGGTGAAAAAGCAAATATCCTCAGACAAAACCTGGAAAGAAGAGTTCTGAGAAACTGCATTGTGGCATGTGAATGCAACTCACAGAGTTAGTTACACTCTCCTTTCGATGGATCCTTTGCTAACAGTGTTTTCTTGAAATCTACATAGTGATGTTTCTTAACGCAATGAAGCATACAGTGACAAAGAAAATATCCTCAAACAAAAACTAGAAAGGAGATTTCTGAGAAACTTCTTTGTGATATATGAATTCATCTCACAGAGTTACAAACTAGTCTTCATGAAGCAGTTTACTAACACTGTTGTGGTGGAATCTGCAAAGTGATATTAGGGAGCATATTGCAGCCTATGATGAAAAAGGAAATATCCTCAGATAATAACTAGAAAGTAGCTTTCTGAAAAATTGCTTTCTGATGTGTGAATTCATCACACAGAGTTTCACCTTTCCCTTCTAGTAGCAGTTTACTAACACTGTTTTTGAGGATTCTGCAGAGTGATATTTGGGAGCTGATTGAGGGCTATGGTGAAAAAGGAAATATCCTCAGATAAAAACTGTAAAGAAGAGTTCAGAGAAACTGCATTGTGATGTGTGAATGCAACTCACACAGTTACCCATTTCTATTCAGGGAACAGTTTGTTAACACAGTTTTCATGAAATCTGCAATGGGATACTTCTTAGAGCTAACGCTTCTTTCCAGTTTTTATTGAGGCTATTTCCTTTTTCACCTTAGCCCTCCATAGACTGTCAAATATCACTTGGCAAATTTCACGAGAACAGTCTTAGCAAACGACTTCATGAGGAGAAAGTTGTAACTCTCTGAGATGAATTCACAGATCACAAAGAAGCTGAGGTTATTTGTGGTCTCGGAACGCCATCGTGTGTCTTATTGCAGATTCTGCAAAAACACTGTTAGCAAGCTTCTCAATGAAAACAATGAAGTAACTCTGTGAGCCGAACTCACCCACAACCAAAAAGTTTCTGAGAGGGCTTCTCTGCAGATTTGTCTGAGGATATTTCATTACTCACCATGGGATTCAACGATATCCAGGATATCACTTCTGAGATTCCACAAAATCACTGCTAGCAAACTCCTCCATGAAAGAGTGGTGTAACACTGTGGAATGAATTCACACATCACAAAGCAGTTTCTCAAAAAGTTTCATTTCGGTTTTTCTCGGAGGATATTTCCGTTGTCCTTATACTCTTCAAACACATCCAATATATCAGGTCTCAGAATCCACAAAAAATCGGCTAGCAAACGGCTGCATGAAATAGTGGTGTAACTCCGTGAGAGGAAGTCACATATCAGAAAGCAATTTCTCAGAAAGCTTCTTTCACGTTTTTATCTGACGATATTTCCTTTCTCACTATAAGCTGCATAGCGCTAAGATGTATCCCATTGCAGATTTCAATTAAACGGTGTTAGCAAACTGTTCCCTGAAGAGAAATGGGTAACTGTGTGAGTTGCATTCACACATCACAATGCAGTTTCTCTGCACACTTCTTTCCAGTTTTCATCTGAGGATATTTCCTTTTCCACGATAGGCCTCAACGCGTTCCGAAAAATCACTTTGCAGATTCCACAACAACAGTGTAAGCCCACGGTTTCTTGAGGACTAGGTTGTAACTCGGTGAGATGAATTCACATATCAACAAGAAGTTTCTCACAAAGTTTCTATCAAGATTTTAATTGAGGATATTTCCTCTATCAGTGTAGGCCTCAATGCGATCCAATGTAGCCCATCTCAGGTTCCTCAAAGGCAGTCTTATTCGACTACTCCATGAATCGTCAGTGTAACTCTCTGAGATGTGTTCACAAAACACGAAAAAGTTTCTGAGAAAGCTACTTTCTAGTTTTTATCTGAGGATATTTCCTTTGACACCGGAAGCTTCATTGCACCAGAAGTATCCCATTGCAGATTTCAAGAAAACGGTGGTAGCATACCATTCTCGGAAGAGAAAAGCCTAAGAGTGTGAGTTGCATTCACACATCGCAATGCAGTTTCTCTGAACGCTTCTTTCCAGTTTTTATCTGAGAATACTTCATTTTCCATGATAGCCTTCAATGAGCTCCCAAATATCACTTTGCAGAACCCACGTAAACAGTGTCAGCAAACTGCTACTAGAAGGGAAAGGTGAAACTCTGCGTGATGAATTCCAACACCAGAAAGCAATTTCTCAGAAAGTTTCTTTCTAGTTATTATCTGAGGATATTATCTTTTTCACCATAGGTCTCAATGTGCTCCCAAATATCACTTTGCAGATTCCACGACAACAGTGTTAGCAAAGTGCATCATGAAGACTAGGTTGTAACTCTGTGAGATGAATTCACATATCACAAAAATATTTATTAGAAAACATCTTTCTAGTTTTTATTGGAGGATATTTCCTTTGTCACCATAAGCTTCATTGCGCTATGAAATATCCCAAAGTAGATCAAGAAAACACTGTTAGCAAACGGATCCATGGAAAGAAAAGTGTAACTCTGTGAGACATTCACATGTCACAGTGCAGTTTCTCAGAACACTTCTTTCCAGTTTTTATCTGAGGATATTTCCTTTTTCACATTAGCCCTCCATGGGCTCCCAAATGTCACTTTGCCAATTCCATGTGATCAGTGTTAGCAAACGGCTTCATGAGGAGAAAGGTGTAACTCTGTGAGATGAATTCACAGATCACAAAGAAGCTGAGGTTATTTGTGGTCTCGGAACGCCATCGTGTGTCTTATTGCGGATTCTTCGACAACACTGTTAGCAAGCTTCTCAATGAAAATGATGTGATAACTCTGTGAGCTGAACTCACCCACAACAGGAGGTTTCTGAGAGGGCTTCTCTGCAGATTTGTCTGAGGATATTTCATTACTCACTATGGGATTCAACGATATCCAAGATATCACGACTGAGATTCCACAAAATCACTGCTAGCAAACTCCTCCATGAAAGAGTGGTGTAACACTGTGGAATGAATTCACACATCACAAAGCAGTTTCTCAGAAAGCTTCATTTCGGTTTTTCTCAGAAGATATTTCCGTTGCCCTTCTACTCTTCAAACCCATCCGAAATATCAGTTCTCAGAATCCACGAAAATCCTACTAGCAAACGGCTAAACAAAATAGTGGTGTAACTCTGTGAGCTGAAGTTACATATCAGGAAGCAATTTCTCAGAAAGCTTTCTTCACGTTTTTATCTGAGGAGATTTCCTTTCTCACTGTCAGCTGCATAGCACTAAGAAGTATCCCATTGCAGATTTGAAGAAAACTGTGTTAGCAAACTGATTCCTGAAGAGAAAAGGGTAATTGTGTGAGTTGCATTCACATATCGCAATGCAGTTTCTCTGAACACTTCTTTCCAGTTTTTATCTGAGGATATTTCCTTTTTCAACATAGTCTCAATGAGATCCCCCAATATCACTTTGCACAATCTACGAAAATGTGTTAGCAAACTGCTACTAGAAGGGAAAGGTGAAATTCTGCGTGATGAATTCACACATCTGGAAGCAATTTCTCAGAAAGTTTTTTTCTAGTTGTTATCTGAGAATATTTCCTTTTCCACCATAGGCCTCAATGCGCTCCCAAATATCACTTTGCAGATAAAACGTCAAGAGTGTTTGAAAGCTGCTTCATGAAAACTAGGTTGTAATTCTGTGAGATGAATTTGCATATCACAAAGAAGTTTCTCAGAAAGCTCCTTTCTAGTTTTTATTTGAAGATAATTCCTTTGTCACCGTAAGCTTCATTGTGTTAGGAAATATCCCAATGTAGATTTCAATAAAACACTGTTAGCCAACGAATCCATGGAAAGGAAAGTGTAACTCTGTGAGTTGGATTCACATGTCACAATGCAGATTCTCAGAACGCTTCTTTCCAGTTTTTATCTGAGGATATTTCTTTTTCCCCCATAGCCCTCCATGGGCTCCCAATTATCACTCTGCCAATTCCACAAGAACAGTCTTACTGAACGTCTTCATGAGGAGAAAGGTGTGACTGTGTGAGATGAATTCACAGATCACAAAGAAGTTTCTCAGACAGCTTTTTCCTCATTTTTATCGGAGGATACTTCCTTTGGTCCTATAGTCTTCAGTGGTTTCCGAAATATCAGTTCTCAGATTCCAAAAAAGCAGGGCTAGTGAACGGCTCCAAGAAATACCGGTGTATCTTAGTGAGTTGAATTCACAAGGCACAAAGCAGTTTCTCAGAAAGCTTCATTCCAGTTTTTCTCTTAGGGTATTTCCTTTCCCTTGCACTCTTCAAATCCATCCGAAATATCAGTTCTCAGAATCCACAAAAGAGCTGCTAGCAAACGGTTGCACGAAATAGTGGTATAACTCTGTTAGGTGAAGTCACATATCGGGAAGCAATTTCTCAGAAAGCTTCTTTCACGTTTTTATCTGAGGATATTTCCTTTCTCACTGTAAGCTGCATATCGATAAGAAGAATCCCATTGCAGATTTTCATAAAACTGTGTTAGGAAACTGATCTCTGAAGAGAAAAGGGCAACTGTGTGGGTTGCATTCACACATCGCATTGCAGCTTTTCTGAACGCTTCTTTCCAGTTTTTATCTGGCGATATTAACTTTCTCACCATAGTCATCAATGGGCTCTCAAACACCACTTTGCAGATTTCATGACAACAGTGTTAGCAAACTGCCTCATGAGGACTAGGTTGCAACACTGGGAGATGAATTCAGATACCACAAAGAAGTTTCTAACAAACTTCTATCAAGGTTTTAATTGAGGATGTTTCCTCTATCGGTGTAGGCTTCAATGCGATCCAATGTAGCACTTCTCAGGTTCCTCCAAGGCAGTCTTTTTCGACTCCATCATAAAACGTAAGTGTAACTCTGTGAGTTATATTCGCACCTCACAAAGAAGTTTCTGAGAGAGCTTCTTTCTATTTTTTATATGAGGATATGTCCTTTGTCCCCATAAGATTCTTAGTGCTAAGAAGTATCCCACTGCAGATTTCACGAAAACTTTGTTAGCAAACTGATCCCTGAAGAGAAAAGGCTAACTCTTTGAGTTGCATTCACACATCACAATGCAGTTTCTCTGAACGCTTCTTTCCAGTTGTTATCTGAGGATATTTCCTTTTTCACCATAGGGCTCAATGTACTCCCAAATATCACCTTGCAGATTCCCTGACAACAGTGTTAGCAAACGGCTTCATGAAGACTAGGTTGTAACTCTGTGAGATGAATTCACAGATCACAAAGAAGTTTCTCAGAAAACTCGTTTCTAGTTTTTATTTGAGGATATTTCCTTTGCCACCGTAAGCTTCACTGTGCTAAGAAATATCCCAATGTAGATTTCAAGAAAACACTGTTAGCAAACGGATCCATGGAAAGGAAAGTGTAACTCTGTGAGTTGCATTCACATGTCACAATGCAGTTTCCCAGAAAGCATCTTTCCTGTATTTATCTGAGGATATTTCCTTTTTCACCATCAGCCTCAAGGTGCTCCCAAATATCACGCTGCAGTTTCCACGACAACAGTGTTAGCAAACTGCTTTATGAGGAGGAAGGTGTACCTCTGTGAGAGGAATTCACATACCACAAGGAACTTTCTCACAAAGCTTCTATCAAGTTTTTAATGGAGTATATTTCCTCTATAAGCATAGGCCTCAATGCGATCCAATGTATCCCTTCTCAGGTTCCTCAAAGGCAGTCTTATTCGACTGCTCCATGAAATGTATGTGTAACTCTGTGAGATGTATTCGCACATCACAAGGAAATTTCTGAGGAAGTTTCTTTCTAGTTTTTATCCTAGGACATTTCCTGTGCCACCATAAGCTTCATTGCGCTAAGAAGTATCCCAGTGCAGTTTTCCAGAAAACTGTGTTAGCAAACTGATCCCCCAAGAGAAAAGTGTAACAGTATGAGTTGCATTCACACATCACAATGCAGTTTCTCTGAACGGTTCTTTCCAGTTTTTATCTGAGGATATTTCCTCTTTAACCATAGCCCTCAACGGGTTCCCAAATATCACTTTGCAGAAACCACGAAAACAGTGTTAGCAAACTGCTACTAGTAGGGACAGGTGAAACTCTGCATGATGAATTCACACACCAGAAAACAATTTTTCAGAAAGCTTCTTTCTAATTATTATCTGAGGATATTTCCTTTCTCACCATAGGCCTCAATGTGCTCCCAAATATCACTTTGCAGATTCCATGGCAACAGTGTTAGCAAACTGCTTCATAGAGACGAGGTTGTAACTCTGTGAGATGAATTCATATATCAGAAAGAGGTTTCTGAGAAAGCTCCTTTCTAGTTTTTATTTCAGGATATTTCTTTTGTCTCCTTAAGCTTCATTGCGATAAGAAATATCCCAATGTAGATTTCAAGAAAACACTGTTAGCAAACGGATCCATGGAAAGGAAAGTGTGACTCTGTGAGTTGCATTCACATGTCACAATGCAGTTTCTCAGAACGCTTCTTTCCCGTTTATATCTGAGGATATTTCCTTTTTCACATTAGCCCTCCATGGGGTCCCAAATATCACTTTGCCAATTCCACGAGAACAGTCTTAGCGAAAGGCTTCATGAGGAGAAAGGTGTAACTCTGTGAGATGAATTCACAGATCACAAAGAAGTCTCTCAGAAAGCTTATTTCTCATTTTTATCGGAGGATATTTCCTTTGGCCCTATAGTCTTCAATGGGATCCGAAATATCAGTTCTCAGATTCCACAAAAGCAGGGCTAGCCAAAGGCTCCAGGAAATACCGGTGTATCTCAGTGACTTGAATTCACACAGCACAAAGCTGTTTCTCAGACAGCGGCTTTCTTTCTTGAGGTGATGTTATTTGTGGTCTCAGAGCCCCACCGTGTGTCTTATTGCAGATTCTGCGAAAACACTGTTAGCAAGCTTCTCCATGAAAACGATGAAGTAACTCTGTTAGGTGAACTCACCAAGAAGTTTCTGAGAGGGCTTCTCTGCAGATTTGTCTGAGGATATTTCATTACTCACCATGGGATTCAACGATATCCAAGATATAAATTCTGAGATTCCAAAAAATCACTGCTAGCAAACTCCTCCATGAAAGAGTGGTGTAACACTGTGGAATGAATTCACACATAGCAAAGCAGTTTCTCAGAAAGCTTCATTCTGGTTTTTCTCGGAGGATATTTCCTTGGTCCTTCTACTCTTCAAACCCATCCGATATATCAGTTCTCAGAATCCACAACAAAGCTGCCAGCAAACAGCTGCATGAAATAGTGGTGTCAATGTGTGAGAGGAAGTCACATATCAGGAAGCAATTTCTCAGAAAGCTTCTTTCACGTTTTTATCTGAGGATATTTCCTTTCTCACTATAAGCTGCATAGCGCTAAGAAGTATCCCATTGCAGATTTCAAGAAAACTGTGTTAGCAAACTGATCCCTGAAGAGAAAAGGGTAACTGTGTGAGTTGCATTCACACATCACAATGCAGTTTCTCTGGATGCTTCTTTCCAGTCTTTATCTGAGAATATTTCCTTTTTCACCATAGCCCTCAATGAGCTCCAAAAAATCACTTTGCAGCATCCACGAAAACAGTGTTAGCAAACTGCTACTAGCAGGGAAAGGTGAAAGTCTGCGTGATGAATTCACACAGGAGAAAGCAATTTCTCAGAAAGCTTCTTTCTAAGGATATTTCCTTTTTCATCACAGGCCTCAATGTGCTCCCCAAGATCACCTTGCAGATTCCATGAAAACAGTGTTAGCAAACTGCTTCATGAAGACTAGGTTGTAACTCTGTGAGATGAATTCACAGATCACAAAGAAGTTTCTCAGAAAGCTCCTTTCTAGTTTTTATTTGAGGATGTTTCCTTTGTCACCGTAAGCTTCATTGCGCTAAGAAATATCCCAATGTAGATTTCAAGAAAACACTGTTAGCAAACGGATCCATCGAAAGCAAAGTGCAACTCTGTGAGTTGCATTCACATGTCACAATGCAGTTTCTCAGAAAGCATCTTTCCTGTATTTATCTGAGGATATTTCCTTTTTCACCATCGGCCTCAAGGCGCTCCCAAATATCACTCTGCAGATTCCACGACAACAGTGTTAGCAAGCTGCTTTATGAGGAGGAAGGTGTAAGTCTGTGAGAGGAATTCACATAAAACAAAGAACTTTCTCACAAAGCTTCTATCAAGTTTTTAATGGAGTATATTTCCTGTATCAGCATAGGCCTCAATGCGATCCAATGTAGCCCTTCTCAGGTGCCTCAAAGGCAGTCTTATTCGACTGCTCCATGAAACGTGTGTGTAACTCTGTGAGATGTATTTGCACATCACAAAGAAGTTTCTGAGAAAGCTTCTTTCTAGGTTTTATCCTAGGACATTTCCTCTGTCTCCATGAGCTTCATTGCGCTAAGAGGTATCCCACTACTAGTTTCAAGAACACTGTGTTACCAAACTGATCCCCCAAGGGGAAAGTGTAACTGTGCGAGTTGCATTCACACATCACAATGCAGTTTCTCTGAACGCATCTTTCCAGTTTTTATCTGAGGATATTTCCTTTTTCACCACAGGCCTCAAGGCGCTCCCAAATATCACGCTGCAGATTCCACGACAACAGTGTTAGCAAACTGCTTTATGAGGAGGAAGGTGTACCTCTGTGAGAGGAATTCACATACCACAAAGAACTTTCTCACAAAGCTTCTATCAAGTTTTTAATAGAGTATATTTCTTCTATCAGCATAGGCCTCAATGTGATCCAATGTATCCCTTCTCAGGTTCCTCAAAGGCAGTCTCATTTGACTGCTCCATGAAACGTATGTGTAACTCTGTGAGATGTATTCGCACATCACAAGGAAATTTCTGAGAAAGTTTCTTTCTAGTTTTTATCCTAGGATATTTCCTGCATCACCATGAGCTTCATTGTGCTAAGAAGTATCCCACTGCAGGTTTCCAGAAAACTGTGTTAGCAAACTGATCCCCCAAGAGAAAAGTGTAACTGTGTGAGTTGCATTCACACATCACAATGCAGTTTCTCTGAACGCTTCTTTCCAGTTTTTATTGGAGGATATTTCCTTTTTCACCATAGCCCTCAATGGGTTCCCAAATAACACTTTGCAGAATCCACGAAAACAGTGTTCGCTCACTGCTACTAGATGGGAAAGGTGAAACTCTGCATGATGAATTCACACACCAGAAAACAATTTTTCAGAAAGCTTCTTTCTAATTATTATCTGAGGATATTTCCTTTCTCACATAGGCCTCAATGCGCTCCCAAATATCACTTTGCAGATTCCACGACAACAGTGTAAGCAAACTGCTTCATAGAGACGAGGTTGTAACTCTGTGAGATGAATTCATATTCACAAAGACGTTTCTCAGAAAGCTCCTTTCCAGTTTTTAGTTAAGGACACTTCTTTTCTCTCCGTAAGCCTCATTGCACTAAGAAATATCCCCATGTAGATTTCAAGAAAACACTGTTAGCCAACGGATCCATGGAAAGGAAAGTGTGACTCTGTGAGTTGCATTCACACATCACAATGCAGTTTCTCTGAATGCTTCTTTCCAGTTTTTATCTGAGGATATTTCCTTTTTCACCATAGCCCTCAATGAGCTCCGAAATATGACTTTGCAACATCCACGAAAACAGTGTTAGCAAACTGCTACTAGCAGGGAAAGGTGAAAGTCTGCGTGATGAATTCACACAGGAGAAAGCAATTTCTCAGAAAGCTTCTTTCTGGTTATTATCTGAGGATATTTCATTTTTCACCACAGGCCTCAATGTGCTCCCAAAGATCACCTTGCAGATTCCATGACAACAGTGTTAGCAAACTGCTTCATGAAGACTAGGTTGTAACTCTGTGAGATGAATTCACAGATCACAAAGAAGTTTCTCAGAAAGCTCCTTTCTAGTTTTTATTTGAGGATGTTTCCTTTGTCACCATAAGCTTCATTGCGCTAAGAAATGTCCTAATGTAGATTTCAAGAAAACACTATTAGCCATGGAAAGGAAAGTGTAACTCTGTAAGTTGCATTCTCATGTCACAATGCAGTTTCTCAGAACGCTTCTTTCCTGTATTTATCTGAGGATATTTCCTTTTTCACCATAGGCCTCAATGTGCTCCCAAATATCAATCTGCAAATTCCATGACAACAGTGTTAGCAAACTGCTTCATGAAGAGCCAAGTGTAACTCTGTGAGATGAATTCACATATCACAAAGAAGTTTCTCACAAAACTTCTATCAAGGTTTTAATAGAGAATATTTCCTCTATCAGCATAGGCCTCAATGCAATCCAATATAGCCCTTCTCAGCATCCTCAAAGGCAGTCTATTTCGACTACTCCATGAAACGTATGTGTAACTCCGTGAGATGTATTCACACATCACAAAGAAGTTTTTGCGAATGCTCTTTCTAGTTTTTATCCTGGGATATTTCCTTTGTCACCATAAGTTTCATTGTGCTAAGAAGTGTCCCACTGCAGATTTCAAGAAAAGTGTGTTAGCAAACTGACCCCCAAAGAGAAAAGTGTAACTGCGTTAGTTGCATTCACACATCACAATGCAGTTTCTCTGAACGCTTCTTTTCAGTTTTTATCTGAGGATATTTCCTTTTCACCTTAGCCCTCAATGGGTTCCCAAATATCACTTTGCCAATTCCACGAGAACAGTCTTAGTGAACGGCTTCAAGATGAGAGAGGTGTAACTCAGTGAGATAAATTCACAGATCACAAAGAAGTCTCTCAGAAAGCTTCTTTCTCATTTTTATCAGAGGATATTTCCTTTGGCCCTATATTCTTCAATGGCATTTGAAATACCAGTTCTCAGATTCCACAAATCAGGGCTAGCCAGAGGCTCCTGGAAATACCGGTGTATCTCAGTGAGTTGAATTCACACAGCACAAAGGTGTTTCTCAGAGAGCATCTTTCTTTCTTGAGCTGATGTTATTTGTGGTCTCGGAGCACCTCCGTGTGTCTTATTGCAGATTCTGCAAAAACACTGTTAGCAAGCTTCTCCATGGAAACGATGAAGTTACTCTCTTAGGTGAACTCACCCACAACCAAGAAGTTTCTGAGAAAGCTTCTCTGCAGATTTGTCTGAGGATATTTCATTACTCACCATGGCAATCAACGATATGCAAGATATCACTTCTGAGATTCCACAAAATCACTGCTAGCAAACTCCTCTGTGTAAGAGTGGTGTAACACTGTGGAATGAATTCACACATCACAAAGCAGTTTCTCAGAAAGCTTCATTCCGGTTTTTCTGGTAGGATATTTCCTTGGTCCTTCTACTCTTCAAACCCATCCAAAATATCAGTTCTCAGAATCCACAAAAAAGCTGCTAGTAAAGGTCTGCACTCGATAGTGGTGTAACTCTGTGAGATGAAGTCACATATCAGGAAGCAATTTCTCAGAAACCTTCTTTCACGTTTTTATCTGAGGATATTTCCTTTTTCACTATAAGCTCTATAGCGCTAAGATGCATCCCATTGCAGATTTCAAGAAAACTGTGTTAGCAAACTGATCACTGAAGAGAAAAGGGTAACTGTGTGATTTGCATTCACACATCGCAATGCAGTTTCTCTGAACACTTCTTTCCATTTTTTATCTGAAGATATTTCCTTTTTCACCATAACCCTCCATGGGCTTCCAAATATCACTTTGCCAATTCCACGAGAACAATATGGCCAAAAGTGAACTATCCTCAAATAAAATCCAAAAAGAAGCATTCTAAGAAAATGCTCCCTTATATGTGCTTTTATTTCACAGAGATTAAGCTTATTCTACGTTGCCCTCTTTGGAAACTCTCTCTTGAGGAATCTGCGAAGGGACACTAATTGGCGCTCAGAGGCCTGTTGTGAGCAAGGAAATGTCTTCTGTTAAAGACTGGAGAGAAGCTTTCTGAGCAACTGCTTTTGGACATGTATATTCATCTCATAGAGTTAAATCATTCTTTGGATGAACAGTTTGAAATCACTGTTTCTATTAATCTGAGGAAGGACATTTGGGAACACTCCTTAGAATATGGAGAAAGAAATACCCTCAAACAAAAACCAGAAGAAAGCCTTCTGTGAAACTGCTATGTGTCGTATGAGTTCCTCTCTCTCAGTTAAGGTTCTGAGTTCATTGACCAATTCACTAACACTGTTTATGTTTAGCGTTCGAAGGGATATTCAGAAGCACTTTGAGACTTATGGTGAAAAAGGAAATATGTTCTATCTTCTCTCCAGATAGAAACTGGAGAGAAGCTTTAAGAGGAACTGTTTCATAACGTGTGCATTCCACTCACAGTGTTATACCTCTCTTCTCATACAGCATCGGGGAAACCCTTTTGGAGGAAAAGGTACCAAGGGATATTCGGAGGCGTATTGATGAATATGGTAAAAAGGGGAATAGCTTCAGATTAAAACTGGAAAGAAACGTTCAGTGAAGTTGCTCTCTGATATATGCATTCTGCTCAAATAGCTAAAGCTTTCTTTACATTATGCAGCTTGGAAACTCTGTCATTGAAGGATCCGGGACAGGACATTGGGATCACATTTGGGGGTATGGTGAAAAAGGAAATATTGTCAGATAAATCCTGGAGAGAAGCTTTCTGAGAAACTGCTCAGTGGTGTGTGTATTCCACTCAGGGAGTTACACCTCTCTTCTCATAAGACACCGTTTGAAAACTGTTCCTGTAAAACTAAAAAAGTGATATTCAGAGTACATTGAAGAATACAGTGAAAAGTGAAATGTCGTCCAATAAAACCCAGAAAGAAGCATTCCAAGAAAGTGCTCTCTGATATGTCCATTCATTTCACAGAGTTAAAACTTACTCTACATTTCCCAGTTTGGAAAGTCTGTCTTTGAGGATTCTGCAAAGGGATATTAAGTGGCAACTGGAGGACTGTAGTGAGCAAGGAAATGTCTTCCGTTGAAAAGTGGAGAGAAGCTTTCTGAGCAGTTGTTTTGTGATGTTTGTATTCATCTCACAGAGTTAAATCATTCTTTGGATTGAGCAGTTGAAATCACTGTTTCTGTGTAATTTGAGAGAGGACATTTGGAACACTCTTCAGAATCTCCTGAAAAGGAAATAACCTCAGATAGAAGCCAGAAGGAAGCTTTCTGTGAAACTGCTCCGTGTCACGTGGATTCTGCTCACATAGTTAAGCATCTCTTTTCATTCAGAAGTTTTCTAACACTGTTTTTCTTTAGCATGCAAAGGGATATTCAGGGGCGCTTTGAGGCTTACAGTGAAAAAGGAAATATGTTCACATGGAAACTGGAGAGAAGTTTTCTGAGGAGCTGCTTTGTGCCGTGTGCATTCCACTCACAGTGTTATACCTCTGTTCTCATACGGCATCAGGGAAGCCCTTTTGGAGAAAAAAGTACCAAGGTATATTGGAGCATATTGATGCCTATGGTGAAAAGGGAAATAACCTCACACAAAAAGAAAAAAAAAGCTTTCTGTGAATCTGCTCTATGCTATCTGTATTCATCTCACATAGATAAAGCTTTCTTTACATTACGCAGCTTGGAAACTCTGTTATGGACGGATCCGCGAAGGGACATTCAGGAGCACATTCAGGACTAGGTAAAAAAAGGAAACATCATCAGATAAAAATGGCAAAGAGGCTTTTCTTGAACCTGCTTTTTGCTATGTGTATTAATCTCACATACATAAAGCTTTTTTATGTTATGCAACTTGGAATCTAAGTCGTGGACTGATCCGTGAAGGGACATTAAGGAGCACATTCAGGACTCGGGTGAAAAAGGAAATATCTTCAGATAAATACTGGAAACAAGCATTGTGTGAATCTGCTTCTTGCTATGTTTATTCATCTCACATACATAAAGCTTTCTTTACATTATGCAGCTTGGAAACTCCGTCATGGTCTGATCTGCAAAGGAACATTCTGAAGCACATTAAGGACTATGGTGTAAAAGAAAATATCTTCAGAAAAAAACCAGAGAGAAGCTTTCCGAGAAACTGCTTTTTGAAGTGTGCATTCCACTCAGGGAGTTATACCTCTTTTCTCATAAGGCAGTGCTTGAACACTGTTCCTGTAAAACCAAGAAAGTGGTATTTCAGAGCACATTGAAGACTATGGCGAAAAGGGAAATATCCTCACATAAAACCCAGAAAGAAGCTTTCCAGGAAACTACTCTCTGATATGTGCATTCATCTCACAGAGTTAAAACTTACTGTACATAGGCCAGTTTGGAAACTCTATATTTGAAGTATCTGCGAAGGGATATTAAGTGGTGCCCGGAGGCCTGTGGTGAGCAAGGAAATGTCTTCTGTTGAAAAGTGGAGAGGCGTTTTCTGAGCCACTGCTTTGGGATGTGTGTATTCATCTCATAGACTTAGATCATTCTTTAGATTGAGCAGTTTGAAATCACTGTTTCTTTGGAAGCTGAGAAAGGACATTTGGGAACGTTCCCTGGAATATACTGAAAAAGAAATACCCTCAGATAAAAACCAGAAGGAAACTTTCTGTGAAACTGCGCTGTATCATGTGAATTCCACTCGTTCAGTTCAGCTTCTCATTTCATTGATCAGTATCCTAAGACTGGTTTTGTTTAGTTTGTGAAGGGAATTTCGGGGGCGTTTGACTCTTATGATGAAAACCGAGATATCTTCAGATAGAAACTGGAGAGAAAGTTTCTGAGGGGCTGCTTAGTGATGTGTGCATTTCACTCACAGAGTTATACCTTTCTTTTCATAGAGGATTTGGGAATCCTTTTGGAGAAAAAGCTACCAAGAGTCATTTGGGAGTATATGTATGGTTATTGTGAAAAAGGAAATATCCTCAGACAAAAACTGGAAAGAATCTTTCTGTGAAACTGCTTTGTGATACATATATTTATTCTCTCACATAGATAAAACTGTCTTTATATTACACAATTTGGAAACTCCATCATGGACGGATCCACGAAGGGAAATTCAGGAGCACATTCAGGCCTATGGTGAAAAAGGAAATATCTTCAGATAAAAACTGGAGAGAGGCTTTCTGAGAAATTGCTTTGTGATGTGTGCATTCCACTCGGGGGGTCATACCTTTTTTCCATAAGGCAGTATATGAACACCATTCATGTAAAACCAAAAAACTGATATTTTGGAGTGCATTGAAGACTATGGCGAAAAGGGAAATATCCTCAAATAAAACCCAGACAGAAGCGTTCCAAGAAACTGCTCTCTGATATGTGCGTTCATTTCACAGAGTTAAAGCTTTCTCTATTTTGCACAGTTTGGAATCTCTGTCTTTGAGGAATCTGCGAAGAGATATTAAGTGGCGCCCGGAGGTCTGTGGTGAGCAAGGAAATGTCTTCCGTTGATAACTGGAGAGAAGCTTTCTTAGCAACTGCTTTACGATGTGTGTATTCACCTCATGGAGTTAAATCATTCTTTGGATACAGCAGTTTGAAAACCCTGTTTCTGTGGAACCTGTGAAAGAACGTTTGGGAACGCTCTTTAGAATATGCTGAAAAATGAACACCCTCAGATAAAAAACAGAAGTAAGCTTTCTCTGAAACTGCTCTGGATGGTGTGAAGTCCACTCACACAGTTAAGCTTCTCTTTTCATTGAGCTGTATTGTACCACTGTTTCTGTTTAGTCTGCGAAGGGATACTCTGTAGTGCTTTGTGGTTTATGGTGAAAACGGAAATATCTTTAGATAGACACTGGAGAGAAGCTTTCCAAGGACTTGTTTGTGACGTGCACATTCCACTCACTGAGTTATACCTTTCTTCTCATACAGGATTCGGGAATCCCTTTTGGAGAAAAAGCTACCAAGGGACATTCGGGAGTATATGGACAGCTGTGGTGAAAAAGGAAATATGCTCAGACAAAAACTGGAATGAAGCTTTCTGTGAAACTGCTTTGTGATAGATATATTTATTCATCTCACAGAAGTAAAACTTTCTTTATATTACACACTTTGGAAACTCTGTCATGGACGGATCTGCAAAGGAACATCCCGGAGCACATTCAGGCCTACGGTGAAAAAGGAAATCTTTTCAGATAAAAACTGGAGAGAAGCTTTCTGAAAAACTGCTTTGTGACGTGTGCATTCCACTCACAATGTTATACCTCTCTTCTCAAACAGCATCAGTTAAACCCTTTTGGAGAAAAAGGTTCCAAGGGATATTTGGGAGCATATTGATGCATATGCAGAAAAGAGAAATAACCTCAGACAAAAACTGGAAAGAAGCTTTCTGTGAAACTGTTCTGTGCTATGTGTATTCATCTCACATAGATAAAGGTTTCTTTACATTATACTCCTTGGAAACTCTGTCACGGACGGATCCACGAAGGGACATTTGAGATCACATTCAGGACTATGAGGAAAATCGAAATATCTTCAGACAAAAACCGGAGAGAAGCTTTCTGAGAAACTGCCTTTTGATGTGTGCATTCCACTCAGGGAGTTAAACCTCTTTTCTCATAAGGCAGTGTTTGAACACTGTTCCTGTAAAACCGAAAAAGTAATATTTTGGATGGCATTGAGGAGTACGGCGAGAAGTGGAAATTCCACAAATAATTCCCAGAAAGAAGCGTTCCAAGAAACTGTTCTCTGATATGTGTATTCATGTCACAGAGTTAAAACTTACTCTACATTGCCCAATTTGGAAAGTACATCTTTGATGAATCTGCAAAGTGATATTAAGTGGCCCCCAGAGGCCTGTGGTGAGCAAGGAATTGTCTTCCATTGAAAACTGGAGAGAAGCTTTCTGAGCAACTGCTTTGTAATGTATGTATTCATCTCATAGAGTTAAATCATTCTTTGGATTGAGCAGTTTGAAATCACTGTTTCTGTGGAACCTTAGAAAGGAAATTTGGGAACGCTCTTTAAAATGAGCTGCAAAAGAAATACCTTCGGATAAATACCAGAAGTAAGCTTCCTGTGAAACTGTTCTGTGTTGTGTGAATTCCACTCACCCAGTTAAGCTTCACTTTTCATTGATTAGATTCCTAACAGTGTTTATGTTTAGCGTGCATAGGGATATTCAGGAACACTTTGAGGCTTACGATAAAAAAGGAAATAAGTTCTGATAGAAACTGGAGAGAATCTTTCCGAGGATCTGCTTTGTGACAGGTGCATTCCACTCATAGTGTTATACCTCTCTTCTCATACTGCATCTAGGAAACCCTTTCTGTGAAACTGTTCTTAGATACGTGTATTCATCTCACATAGATAAATCTTTCTCTACATTTCGCAGCTTGGAAGCTCTGTCATGGATGAATCCACGAAAGGATATTCAGGAGTGCCTTCAAGACGATGGTGAAAAAAGAAATACCTTCAGATAAAAACTGGACAGAAGCTTTCTGTGAATCTGCTTTTTGCTGTGTTTTTTCATCTCACATAGATAAAACTTTCTCTATATTATGCAGGTTGGAAACTCTGTCAAGGATGGATCCACGACGGGATATTTGAAAGCGCATTCAGGCCTATGGTGAAAAAGGAAATTCATTCAGAGAAAAACTGGAGAGAAGCTTTCTGAGAAACTGCTTTGTGTTGTGTGCATTCCACTCAGGGTGTTATACCTCTTTTCTCATAAGGCAGTATTGCAACATTGTTCCTGTAAAACGAAAAGGTGATATTTCGGAGCACACTGAAGACTTTGGCGAAAAGTGATATATCCTCAAATAAAACACAGAGAGAAGCATTTGAAGAAACTGCTCTCAGATATGGGCATTCATTTCATTGAGGTAAAACTTACTCTACATTGCCAAGCTTGGAAATTCTGTCTTTCAGGATTCTGCAAAGGGATTTTAAGTCGTGCCTGGAGGCCTGTGGTGAGCAAGGAAATGTCTTCCGATGAAAACTGGAGAGAAGCTTTCTAAGCAACTACTTTGCAATGTGTGTACTCATCTCAAAGAGTTAAATCTTTCTTTGGATTGAGCAGTTTGAGATCACTGCTTCTTGAAATCTGAGGAGGGACTATTGGGAAAGATCTTTAGAATATGGAGAAAGAAATATCCTCAGATAAAAACCAGAAGGAAGCTCTCTGTGAAACTGCTGTGTGTCATGTGAATTCCTCTCGCTCAGTTAAGCTTCTCTTTTCATTGATCAGTTTTCTAACATTGTTCATGTTTAGTGTATGAAGGGATACACGGGAGCACTTTGAAGCTTATGGTGAAAAAGAAAATATGTTCAGATAGAAACTGTATAGAAACTTTCTGCAGAACTGCATTGTGACGTGTGCATTTTACTCACATTTTCTACCTCTCTTCTCATACAGCAACGGAGAAACCCTTTCTGTGATACTGTTCTGTAATATGTGTATTCATCTCACATAGATAAAGCTTTCTCTACATTACGCAGCTTGGAAACTCTGTCAGGGATGGATCCACGAGGGAACAATCGGGAGTACATTCAGGACTCTGTTGAAAAACAAAACATCCTCAGGGATCTAATTAAACTAAAGAGCTTTTGCACAGCTAAAGAAACTACCATCAGAGTGAACAGGCAACCTACAGAAGGGGAGAAAATTTTTGCAATCTACTCATCTGACAAAGGGCTAATATCCAGAATCTACAAAGAACTCAAACAATATACAAGAAAAAAACAAACAACCCCATCAAAAAGTGGGCAAAGGATATGAACAGACATTTCTCAAAAGAAGACATCCATACAGCCAACAGACACATGAAAAAATGCTCATCATCACTCGCCATCAGAGAAATGCAAATCAAAACCACAATGAGATACCATCTCACACCAGTTAGAATGGCAATCATTAAGAAGTCAGGAAACAACAGGTGTTGGAGAGGATGTGGAGAAATAGGAACACTTTTACACTGTTGGTGGGATTGTAAACTAGTTCAACCATTGCGGAAAACAGTATGGCGATTCCTCAAGGATCTAGAACTAGATGTACCATATGACCCAGCCATCCCACTACTGGGTATATACCCAAAGGATTATAAATTACTCTACTACAAAGACACATGCACACGTATGTTTATTGCGGCACTATTCACAATAGCAAAGACTTGGAATCAACCCAAATGTCCATCTGTGACAGACTGGATTAAGAAAATGTGGCACATATACACCATGGAATACTATGCAGCCATCAAAAAGGATGAGTTTGCATCCTTTGTAGGGACATGGATGCAGCTGGAAACCATCATTCTTAGCAAACTATCACAAGAAGAGAAAACCAAACACCGCATATTCTCACTCATATGTGGGAACTGAACAATGAGATCACTTGGACTCGGGAAGGGGAACATCACACACTGGGGCCTATCAGGGGGAGGGGGAGGAGGGAGGGATTGCACTGGGGAGTTATACATGATTTAAACGTTACGCACATGTACCCTAGAACTTAAAGTATAATAAAAAATAAAAAAAATTAAAAAAAAACCGGGAAGAATCTTTCTGTGAATCCACTTTTTGCTATGTTTATTCATCTCACATAGATAAAGCTTTCCTTACATTACACAGCTCAGAAACTCCGTCATGGATGGATCCACGAAGGGATATTCGGGATCACATTCTGGCCAACGGGGAAAAAGGAAATATACTCAGATCAAAACTGCAGAAAAGCTTTCTGAGAGTCTGTTGGTGATGTGTGCATTCCACTCAGGGTGTTATACCTTTCTTCTCATAAGGCACTGTTTGAACACTGTTCCTGTAAAACTAAAAAAGTGATATTCAGAGCACATTGAAGACTATGGTGAAAAGTGAATGTCATCAAATAAAACCCGGAAGGAAGAATTCCAAGAAACTCCTCTCTGACATTTCCTTCATTTCATAGAGATAAAGCTTACTCTACATTGTCCAGTTTGGAAGGCCTGTCTTTTAGAATTCTGTGAAGGGATATTAAGTTGCTGCCAGAGGCCTGTGGCAAGCAAGGAATTGTCTTCCATCGAAAATTGAACAGAAGCTTTCTGAGCAACATTTTTGTGATGTTTGTATGCATCTCATAGAGTTAAATCATTCTTTGGATTGAGCCGTTTGAAATCACCGTTTGTGTGGAATCTGAGAAAGAACATTTGGGAACACTCTTCAGAATATGGAGAAAGAAATATACTCACTAATATCCAGAAGGAAGCTTTCTGTGAAACTGCTCTGTGTCGTGTGAATTCCTCTCACTCAGTTAAGCTTCTCTTTTCATTGAACAGTTTTCTAACATTGTTTATCTTTAGCGTGTGAAGGGATATTAGGGAGCACTTTGAGGCATACGTTGAAAAAGGAAATATGTTCAGATAGAAACTGGAGGGAAGCTTTTTGAGGAACTGCTTTGTGACGTGTGCATTCCACTAACACCCTTATAGCTCTCTTCTCATACAGCATTGGGGAAATCCTTTAGGAGAAAAAGGTACAAAAGGCTATTTGGGAGCATATTGACATCTATGGTGTAAAGGGAAATATCTTCAGACAAAAACTGGAAAGAAGCTTTCTATGAAACTGCCCTGTGATATGTGCATTCATCTCACGTAGATAAAGCTTCCTTTATGTTACTCAGGTTGGAAACTCTGTTATTTCCTTTCAGGATATTCTAAAGAACATTCCCTAATGTCCTTTTTCAGATTCTACAGAAACAGTGATTTCAAACTGCTCAATCCAAAGAATCATTTTACTCTATGAGATGCATACAAACATCACAAAAGAGTTGCTTAGAAAGCTTCTGTCCAATTTTCAACGGAAGACATTTCCTTGCTCTCCACAGGCCTCTGGTTGCCACTTAGCATCCCTTCGCAGAATCCTCAAAGACAGACTTTCCAAACTGGGAAATGTAGAGTAAGCTTTAACTCTGTGAAATGAATGGACATGTCAGACAACAGTTTCTTGGAATGCTTCCTTCTGGGTTTTATTTGAGGATATTTCACTTTTCACCATAGTCTTCAATGTGCTCTGATTATTCCTTTTTTAGACATACAGAAACAGTGTTCAAACAGTGCCTTAAGAGAATAAGATATAACTCCCTCAGTAGAATGCACACATCACCAAGCAGTTTCTCAGAAAACTTTTCTCCAGGTTTTATCTGATGATATTTCTTTTTCCACCATAGGCCTGAATGGGATCCCGAACATCCCTTCGCGGATACATTCATGACGGAGTTTCCAAGCTACGTTGTAAAGAAAGCGTTATCTCTGTGAGATGAATAAACATAGCAGAAAGCGTATTCACAGAAAGCTTCTTTCCAGATTTTATCTGAAGATACTTCCTTTTCACCATAGTCCAGAATGTGCTCCCAAATGTCCCTTCATGGATCCGTTCATGACAGAGTTTCCAAGCTGTGTAATGCAAAGAAATCTTTATCTATGTGAGAAGAATACACATACCACAGAGCAGTTTCATAGAAAGCTTCTTTCCAGTTTTTGTCTGAGGCTATTTCCCTTTTCACCATCGGCATCTATATGCTCACGAATATCACTTGGTACCTGTTTCTCCAAAAGGGTTTCACCGACGCTGTATGAGAAGAGAAGTGCAACACTGTGAGTGGAATGCACACGTCGCAAAGCAGTTCCTCGGAAAGCTTCTCTCCAGTTTGAGTCTGAACATATTTCCTTTTTCACCGTAAGCCTCAAAGCACTCCCGAATATCCCTTCACACGCTAAACATAAACAGGGTTAGAAAACTGCTCAATGAAAAGAGAGGCTTAACAGAGCGAGAGGAATTAAGATGGCATAGAGCAGTTTCACAGAAAGCTGCCTTGTGGATTTTACCTGAGGATATTTCTTTCTCCATATTCTAAGAAGCGTTCCCAAATATCCTTCCTCAGATTCCACAAAAACAGTGATTTCAAACTGCTCAATCCAAAGAATTGTTTAACTCTATGAGACGAATACACACATCACAAAACAGTTTCTCAGAAAGCTTCCCTCCAGTTTTTATCTGAAGATATTTCCTATATAACCATAGGCCTGAATGTGCTCCTGAGAGTCCCTTCGGGAATCCATCCAAGATGGCGTTTCAAAACTGTGTAATAAAAAGAAAATTTTATCCATGTGAAATGAATAAACATATCTATCAAGAAGCAGTTTCACAGAAAGCTTCTTTTCAGTTTTTGTCTGAGGATATTTCCTTTTTCACCATAGCCATCCATAAAGACCTGTTTGATCCCTGGTAGCTTTTTCTCCAAAAGGGATTCCCCAATCCTCTATGAGAAGAAAAGTATAACTCTGTGAGTTGAATGGACATGCAACAAAGCAGCTCCTAGGAAATCTTCTCTCCAGTTTCTATCTGAAGATATTTCCGTTTTCACCATGAGCCTCAAAGCTCTCCCATGTATCCCTTAGCTGACTTAATTAAAACAGTGTTAGAATACTGCTCAATGAAAACAGAAGCTTAACTGTACTAGTGGAATTCACGTGACCCAGAGCAGTTTCACAGAAAGCTTCCTTCTGGTTTTTAACGGAGGGTATTTCTTTTTCAGCATATTCTTCAAAGTGTTCCCAAATATCCTTTCTCAGCTTCCATGGAGAGTGATTTCAAACTGCTCAATCCAAAGAATGATTTAACTCTATGAGATGAATACACACACCACAAAGTAGCTGCTCAGAAAGCTTCTCTCCAGTTTTCAATGGAAGACATTTCCTTACTCACCAAAGGTCCTCGGTCGCCACTTAATATCCTTTCGCAGTATCCTCAAAGACAGACTTTCCAAACTGGGAAATGTACAGTAAGCTTTATCTCTCTGAAATGAATGCACACGTCAGAGAGGAGTTTCTTGGAACACTTCTTTCTCGGTTTCATTTCAGGATATTTCACTTTTCGCCATTGTTTTCCAGGTGCTCTGAAATATTACTTTTCCGGTTTTACAGGAACAGTATTCAAACACTGCCTTATGAGAAAAGGGGTATAATTCTCTGAGTGGAATGTACACATCACAAAGCAGTTTCTCAGAAAGCTTCTATCCAGTTTTTATCTGACGATATCTCCTTTTTCACTGTAGGCATGAATGTGCTCCCGAACATCCCTTCATGGATCTGTCCATGACGGAGTTTCCAAACTGGGTAATATAAGGAAAGTTTTATCTCTGTGAGATGAATAACCATATCTATCACAAATCAGTTTCACAGAAATCTTCTTTCCAATTTTTGTCTGAGGATATTTACTTTTTCACCATAGTCGTCCCTATACTCCAGAATGTCCATTGGTAGCTTTTCCTCCAAAAGGGACTCCCCTATCCTCTATGAGAAGAAAGGTATAATTCTGTGAGTGGAATGCCCACGTCACAAGCAGCTCCTCTGAAAACTTCTCTCCAGTTACTATCTGAATATACTTCCTTATTCACCATAAGTGCTCTGGAATATTCCTTTGCAGAGTAAACTAAAACAGTGTTAGAATACTGCTCAATGAAAAGAGAAGCTTAGCTGTGCAAGCGGAATTCATGCGACAGAGAGGAGTTTCACAGAAAACTTCCTTCTTGTTTTTATTGGAGGGTATTTGTTTTTCAGCATATTCTTAAGAGTGTTCCCAAATGTCCTTTCTCAGATTCCACAGAAAGAGTGATTTCAAACTGTTCAATCAAAAGAATGACTTAACTCTATAAGGTGAATACACACATCACAAAAAAGTTGCTCAGAAACCTTCTTTCCGATTTTCAGTGGAAGATATTTCCTTGCTCACCACAGGCCTTCGGTCGCCAGTTAGTATCTGTTCGCAGATTCAACAAAGACAGACCTTCGAAACTGGGAAATGTAGAGTAAGCTTTAACTCTGTGAAATGAATAGACATGTCAGAAAGCAGTTTCTTGGAATGCTTCTTTCTGGGTTTTATTGGACGACATTTCACTTTTCGCCATGGTCTTCAATGTGCTCCGAATACCACTTTTTTAGTTTTACAGAAACAGTGTTCAAACTGTACTTTATGAGAAGAAAGATAGAGCTCCCTAAGTGGAATGCACACATCACCAAGCAGTTTCTCAGAAACCTTCCCTCCAGTTTTTATCTGATGATATTTCCTTTTTCACCTTAGGCCTGAATGTGATCCTGAATATCCCATTGCGAATCCATCCATGACGAAGTTCCAAGCTGAGTAATGTAAAGAAAGCTTTTCTGTGTGAAATGGAGAAACATAACAAAAAGCAGATTCACAGAAAGCTCCTTTTCCAGTTTTTATCTGAAGATATATCCTTTTTCACCATAGTCCTGAATGGACTCCCAAATGTCCCTTTGTGGATCTGTCCATGACAGAGT
This sequence comes from Trachypithecus francoisi, assembly GCF_009764315.1. Classification (NCBI taxonomy): domain Eukaryota; kingdom Metazoa; phylum Chordata; class Mammalia; order Primates; family Cercopithecidae; genus Trachypithecus; species Trachypithecus francoisi. Next base: position 66,026 of record NW_022680883.1, read on the forward strand.
TTCCAACCTGCATTACGTAAAGAAAGCTTTATCTATGTGAGATGTATACACATATCACAGAGCAGTTTCATAGAAAGATTCTTTCCAGTTTTTGTCTCATGCTATTTCTGTTTTCACCATAGGCATCAACATACTCCCAAATACCACTTGGTACCTTTTTCTCCAAAAGGGTTTCCACGATGCTGTATGAGAAGGGAGGTATAACACTGTGAGTGGAATTGACATGTCACAAAGCAGTTCCTCAGAAAGCTTCTCTCCAGTATCAGTCTGAATACATGTCCTTTTTCACCATAAGCCTCAAGCGCTACTGAATATCCCTTCACACGCTAAACATAAACAGGGTTAGAAAACTGCTCAATGAAAAGAGAGGCTGAACTGAATGAGAGGAATTAAGACAACACAGAGCAGTTTCACAGAAAGATTCCTTCTGGATTTTACCTGAGGATATGTCTCTCTCCATATTCTAAAGTGTGTTCCTAAATGTCCTTCCTCAGATTCCATAAAAAGAGTGATTTCAAACAGCTCAATCTAAAGAATGGTTTAACTCTGTGAGATGAATGCACACATCACAAAGCAGTTGCTCAGAATGGTCCTCCAGTTTTGACCGGAAGACGCTTCCTTGCTCACCAGAAGCCTCCGGGCACCACATAATATCCCTTCACAGATTCCTCAAACACAGAGTTTCTAAACTGGGCAACATATAGTAAGCTTTACCTCTGTGAAGTGAATGCACATATCAGAGAGCAGTTTCTTGGAATGCTTCTTTCTAGGTTTGATTTGAGGATATTTCACTATTCGCCATAATCTACCAAGCACTCTGAAATATCACTTTTTCGATTTTACAGAAGCAGTGTTCTAACACTGCCTCATGGGAAAAGATGTATAACTGCCTGAATGGAATGCACACATCATAAAGCAGTTTCTCTGAAAGCTTTTCTCCAGTTTTTATCTGAAGATATCACCATAGGCCTGAATCTGCTCCCAAATGTCCCTTCGCGAATCCGTCCATGATGTCATTTCAAAACTGTGTAAAAGAAAGAAAGTTTTGTTTATGTGAGATGAATAAACATATCTATCACAAAGCAGTTTCACAGAAAGTTTCTTTCCATTTTTTGTCTGGAGATATTTCCTTTTTCACCATAGCCACCCATACACTCCTGAAAGCCCCTGGTAGCTCTTCTCCAAAAGCGATACCCCAATCCTCTATGAGAAGAAAAATATCACTGTGTGAGTCGAATGCTCACATCTCAAAACAGCTCCTAGGAAATCTTCTCTTCAGTTTCTTTTTTTTTTTTTACTTTCTTTTTTTATTATACTTTAAGTTCTACGGTACATGTGCATGACGTTTATATCATGTATAACTCCCCAATGCAATCCCTCACTCCTCCCCCCTCCCCATGATAGGCCCCAGTGTGTGATGTTCCCCTTCCCGAGTCCAAGTGATCGCATTGTTCAGTTCCCACATATGAGTGAGAATATGCGGTGTTTGGTTTTCTCTTCTTGTGATAGTTTGCTAAGAATGATGGTTTCCAGCTGCATCCATGACCCTACAAAGGACGCAAACTCATCCTTTTTGATGGCTGCATAGTATTCCATGGTGTATATGTGCCACATTTTCTTAATCCAGTCTGTCACAGATGGACATTTGGGTTGATTCCAAGTCTTTGCTATTGTGAATAGTGCCGCAATAAACATACGTGTGCATGTGTCTTTGTAGTAGAGTAATTTATAATCCTTTGGGTATATACCCAGTAGTGGGATGGCTGGGTCATATGGTACATCTAGTTCTAGATCCTTGAGGAATCGCCATACTGTTTTCCGCAATGGTTGAACTAGTTTACAATCCCACCAACAGTGTAAAAGTGTTCCTATTTCTCCACATCCTCTCCAACACCTGTTGTTTCCTGACTTCTTAATGATTGCCATTCTAACTGGTGTGAGATGGTATCTCATTGTGGTTTTGATTTGCATTTCTCTGATGGCGAGTGATGATGAGCATTTTTTCATGTGTCTGTTGGCTGTATGGATGTCTTCTTTTGAGAAATGTCTGTTCATATCTTTGCCCACTTTTTGATGGGGTTGTTTTTTTTTTTCTTGTATATTTGTTTGAGTTCTTTGTAGATTCTGGATATTAGCCCTTGTCAGATGAATAGGTTGCAAAAATATTCTCTCATTCTGTAGGTTGCCTGTTCACTCTGATGGTAGTTTCTTTTGCTGTGCAGAAGCTCTTTAGTTTAATGAGATCCCGTTTGTCAATTTTGGCTTTTGCTGCCGTTGCTTTTGGTGTTTTAGACATGAAGTCCTTGCCCATGCCTATGTCCTGAATGGTACTACCTAGATTTTCTTCTAGGGTTTTTATGGTATTAGGTCTAACATTTAAGTCTCTAATCCATCTTGAATTAATCTTCGTATAAGGGGTAAGGAAAGGTTCCAGTTTCAGCTTTCTACTTATGGCTAGCCAATTTTCCCAGCACCATTTATTAAATAGGGAATCCTTCCCCATTTCTTGTTTCTCTCAGGTTTGTCAAAGATCAGATGGCTGTAGATGTGTGGTATTATTTCTGAGGACTCTGTTCTGTCCATTGGTCTATTTCTCTGTTGTGGTACCAGTACCATGCTGTTTTGGTTACTGTAGCCTTGTAGTATAGTTTGAAGTCAGGTAGCATGACGCCTCCAGCTTTGTCCTTTTGACCTAGGATTGTCTTGGCAATACGGGCTCTTTTTTGGTTCCATATGAACTTTATTTTTTTTTTTATTATACTTTAAGTTCTAGGGTACATGTGCATGACGTTTATATCATGTATAACTCCCCAATGCAATCCCTCCCTCCTCCCCCCTCCCCATGATAGGCCCCAGTGTGTGATATTCCCCTTCCCGAGTCCAAGTGATCTCATTGTTCAGTTCCCACCTATGAGTGAGAACATGCGGTGTTTGGTTTTCTCTTTGTGATAGTTTGCTAAGAATGATGGTTTCCAGCTGCATCCATGTCCCTACAAAGGACGCAAACTCATCCTTTTTGATGGCTGCATAGTATTCCATGGTGTATATGTGCCACATTTTCTTAATCCAGTCTGTCACAGATGGACATTTGGGTTGATTCCAAGTCTTTGCTATTGTGAATAGTGCCGCAATAAACATACGTGTGCATGTGTCTTTGTAGTAGAGTAATTTATAATCCTTTGGGTATATACCCAGTAGTGGGATGGCTGGGTCATATGGTACATCTAGTTCTAGATCCTTGAGGAATCGCCATACTGTTTTCCATAATGGTTGAACTAGTTTACAATCCCACCAACAGTGTAAAAGTGTTCCTATTTCTCCACATCCTCTCCAACACCTGTTGTTTCCTGACTTCTTAATGATTGCCATTCTAACTGCTGTGAGATGGTATCTCATTGTAGTTTTGATTTGCATTTCTCTGATGGCGAGTGATGATGAGCATTTTTTCATGTGTCTGTTGGCTGTATGGATGTCTTCTTTTGAGAAATGTCTGTTCATATCCTTTGCCCACTTTTTGATGGGGTTGTTTGTTTTTTCTTGTATATTTGTTTGAGTTCTTTGTAGATTCTGGATATTAGCCCTTTGTCAGATGAGTAGGTTGCAAAAATTTTTTCCATTCTGTAGGTTGCCTGTTCACTGATGGTAGTTTCTTTTGCTGTGCAAAAGCTCTTTAGTTTAGTTAGATCCCATGTGTCAATTTTGCTTTTGCTGCCGTTGCTTTTGGTGTTTTAGACATGAAGTCCTTGCCCATGCCTATGTCCTGAATGGTACTACCTAGATTTTCTTCTAGGGTTTTTATGGTATTAGGTCTAACATTTAAGTCTCTGATCCATCTTGAATTAATTTTCATATAAGGGGTAAGGAAAGGATCCAGTTTCAGCTTTCTACTTACGGCTAGCCAATTTTCCCAGCACCATTTATTAAATAGGGAATCCTTTCCCCATTTCTTGTTTTTGTCAGGTTTGTCAAAGATCAGATGGCTGTAGATGTGTGGTATTCTTTCTGAGGACTCTGTTCTGTTCTATTGGTCTATATATCTGTTGTGGTACCAGTACCATGCTGTTTTGGTTACTGTAGCTTTGTAGTATAGTTTGAAGTCAGGTAGCATGACGCCTCCAGCTTTGTCCTTTTGACATAAGATTGTCTTGGCAATGCGGGCTCTTTTTTGGTTCCATATGAACTTTAAAGCCGTTTTTTCCAATTCTGTGAAGAAAGTCATTGGTAGCTTGATGGGGATGGCATTGAATCTATAAATCACCTTGGGCAGTATGGCCATTTTCACGATATTGATTCTTCCTATCCATGAGCATGGTATGTTCTTCCATTTGTTTGTGTCCTCTTTGATTTCACTGAGCAGTGGTTTGTAGTTCTCCTTGAAGAGGTCCTTTACATCCCTTGTAAGCTGGATTCCTAGGTATTTTATTCTCTTTGAAGCAATTGTGAATGGAAGTTCATTCCTGATTTGGCTCTCTGCTTGTCTGTGACTGGTGTATAAGAATGCTTGTGATTTTTGCACATTAATTTTGTATCCTGAGACTTTGCTGAAGTTGCTTATCAGCTTAAGGAGATTTTGGGCAGAGACAATGGGGTTTTCTAAATATACAATCATGTCATCTGCAAACAGGGACAATTTGACTTCTTCTTTTCCTAACTGGATACCCTTGATTTCTTTCTCTTGCCTGATTGCCCTAGCCAGAACTTCCAACACGATGTTGAATAGGAGTGGTGAGAGAGGGCATCCCTGTCTTGTGCCAGTTTTCAAAGGAATTTTTCCAGTTTTTGCCCATTCAGTATGATATTAGCTGTGGGTTTGTCATAAATAGCTCTTATTATTTTAGGTACGTTCCATCCATACCGAATTTATTGAGCGTTTTTAGCATAAAGGGCTGTTGAATTTTGTCAAAAGCCTTTTCTGCATCTATTGAGATAATCATGTGGTTCTTGTCTTTGGTTCTGTTATATGCTGGATTACGTTTATTGATTTGCGAATGTTGAACCAGCCTTGCATCCCAGGGATGAAGCCCACTTGATCATGGTGGATAAGCTTTTTGATGTGCTGCTGAATCCGGTTTGCCAGTATTTTATTGAGAATTTTTGCATCGATGTTCATCAGGGATATTGGTCTAAAATTCTCTTTTCTTGTTGTGTCTCTGCCAGGCTTTGGAATCAGGATGATGTTGGCCTCATAAAAAGAGTTGGGGAGGATTCCCTCTTTTTCTATTGATTGGAATAGTTTCAGAAGGAATGGTACCAGCTCCTCTTTGTACCTCTGGTAGAATTCAGCTGTGAATCCATCTGGTCCTGGACTTTTTTTGGTAGGTAGGCTATTAATTGTTGCCTCAATTTCAGAGCCTGCTATTGGTCTATTCAGGGATTCAACTTCTTCCTGGTTTAGTCTTGGGAGAGTGTAAGTGTCCAGGAAATTATCCATTTCTTCTAGATTTTCTAGTTGATTGCGTAGAGGCATTTATAGTATTCTCTGATGGTTGTTTGTATTTCTGTGGGGTCGGTGGTGATATCCCCTTTATCAATTTTTATTGCGACTATTTGGTTCCTCTCTCTTTTCTTCTTTATTAGTCTTGCTAGCGGTCTGTCAATTTTGTTGATCTTTTCAAAAAACCAACTCCTGGATTCATTGATTTTTTGGAGGGTTTTTTGTGTCTCTAACTCCTTCAGTTCTGCTCTGATCTTAGTTATTTCTTGCCTTCTGCTAGCTTTTGAATGTGTTTGCTCTTGCCTCTCTAGTTCTTTTCATTGTGATGTTAGAGTGTCAATTTTAGATCTCTCCTGCTTTCTCTTGTGGGCATTTAGTGCTATAAATTTCCCTCTACACACTGCTTTAAATGTGTCCCAGAGATTCTGGTATGTTGTATCTTTGTTCTCATTGGTTTCCAAGAACATCTTTATTTCTGCTTTCATTTCGTTATGTACCCAGTAGTCATTCAGGAGCAGGTTGTTCAGTTTCCATGTAGTTGAGCGGTTTGGACTGAGTTTCTTAGTCCTGCGTTCTAGTTTGATTGCACTGTGGTCTGAGAGACAGTTTGTTATAATTTCTGTTCTTGTACATTTGCTGAGGAGTGCTTTACTTCCAATTATGTGGTCAATTTTGGAATAAGTGCGATGTGGTGCTGAGAAGAATGTATATTCTGTTGATTTGGGGTGGAGAGTTCTATAGATGTCTATTAGGTCCGCTTGGTGCAGAGATGAGTTCAATTCCTGGATATCCTTGTTAACTTTCTGTCTCGTTGATCTGTCTAATATTGACAGTGGAGTGTTGAAGTCTCCCATTATTATTGTATGGGAGTCTAAGTCTCTTTGTAGGTCTCTAAGGACTTGCTTGATGAATCTGGGTGCTCCTGTATTGGGTGCATAGATATTTAGGAGAGTTAGCTCTTCCTGTTGAATTGATCCCTTTACCATTATGTAATGGCCTTCTTTGTCTCTTTTGATCTTTGATGGTTTAAAGTCTGTTTTATCAGAGACTAGGATTGCAACCCCTGCTTTTTTTTGTTCTCCATTTGCTTGGTAGATCTTCCTCCATCCCTTTATTTTGAGCCTATGTATGTCTCTGCATGTGAGATGGGTCTCCTGAATACAGCAGACTGATGGGTCTTGACTCTTGATCCAGTTTGCCAGTCTGTGTCTTTTCATTGGAGCATTTAGTCCATTGACATTTAAGGTTAATATTGTTATGTGTGAACTTGATCCTGTCATTATGATATTAACTGGTTATTTTGCTCGTTAGTTGATGCGATTTCTTCCTAGCCTCGATGTTCTTTACATTTTGGCATGTTTTTGCAATGGCTGGTAGCGGTTGTTCCTTTCCATGTTTAGGGCTTCCTTCAGGGTCTCTTGTAAGGCAGGCCTGGTGGTGACAAAATCTCTAAGCATTTGCTTATCTGTAAAGGATTTTATTTCTCCTTCACTGATGAAGCTTAGTTTGGCTGGATATGAAATTCTGGGTTGAAAATTCTTTTCTTTAAGAACGTTGAATATTGGCCCCCACTCTCTTCTGGCTTGTAGAGTTTCTGCCGAGAGGTCTGCTGTTATTCTGATGGGCTTCCCTTTGTGGGTAACCGGACCTTTCTCTCTGGCTGCCCTGAAGATTTTTTCCTGCATTTCAACTTTGGTGAATCTGGCAATTATGTGTCTTGGAGTTGCTCTTCTGGAGGAGTATCTTTGTGGCGTTCTCTGTATTTCCTGAATTTGAATGTTGGCCTGCCCTACTAGGTTGGGGAAGTTCTCCTGGATGGTATCCTGAAGAGTGTTTTCCAACTTGGTTCCATTTTCCCCCTCATTTTCATGCACCCCAATCAGATGTAGATTTGGTCTTTTTACATAATCCATACTTCTTGCAGGCTTTGTTCATTTCTTTTTCTTCTTTTTTCTTTTGGTTTCTCTTCTCGCTTCATTTCATTCATTTGATCCTCAATCGCTGATACTCTTTCTTCCAGTTGATCGAGTCGGTTACTGAAGCTTGTGCATTTGTCATGTATTCTCGTGTCATGGTTTTCATCTCTGTCATTTCGTTTATGATCTTCTCTGCATTAATTAGTCTAGCTGTCAATTCTTCCACTTTTTTTCAAGATTTTTAGTTTCTTTGCGCTGGGTACGTAGTTCCTCCTTTAGCTCTGAGAGGTTTGATGGACTGAAGCCTTCTTCTCTCATCTCGTCAAAGTCATTCTCTGACCAGCTTTGATCCGTTGCTGGCGATGGGCTGCGCTCCTTGCAGGAGGAGATGCGCTCTTATTTTTTGAATTTCCAACTTTTCTGCCCTGCTTCTTCCCCATCTTTTTGGTTTTATCTGTCTCTGGTCTTTGATGATGGTGACGTACTGATGGGGTTTTGGTATAGGTGTCCTTCCTGTTTGATAGTTTTCCGTCTGACAGTCAGAAGGACTGTCTGTTGGTCTGTTGGAGATTGCTTGAGGTCCACTCCAGACCTGTTTGCCTGGGTGTCAGCAGCAGAGGTTGCCGAGGATAGAATATTGCTGAACAGCGAATGTACCTGTCTGATTCTTTCTTTGGAAGTTTCCTCTCAGGGGTGACTCCACCCTGTGAGGTGTGGGGTGTCAGACTGCCCCTAGTGGGGGATGTCTCCCAGCTAGGCTACTCAGGGATCAGGGACCCACCTGAGCAGGCAGTCTGTCCATTCTCAGATCTCAACCTCCACGTTAGGAGATCCACGGCTCTCCCCAAAGCTGTCAGACAGAGTCGTTCGCGTCTGCACCGGCCCCGCTCTTTTCCTAATGGACTGCAGCTGTGCGCTGTCCGCAGAGGTAGAATCTACAGAAACAGGCAGGCTTCCTTGAGCTGCTGTGAGCTCCACCCAGTTCGAGCTTCCCAGCGTCTTTGTTTACCTACTTAAGCCTCAGCAATGGCGGGCGCCCCTCCCCCAGCCTCGCTGCTGCCTTGCGGATAGATCGCCGCAGACGGCTGTGTTAGCAGTGAGGGAGGCTCCGTGGGCGTGGGACCCTCCCGGCCAGGTATGGGATATATTCTCCTGGTGTGCCTGTTTCCTTAAAGCGCAGTATTGGTGTGGGAGTTACCCGATTTTCCAGGTGTTGTGTGTCTCAGTTCCCCTGGCTAGGAAAAGGGATTTCCTTCCCCCTTGAGCTTCCAGGTGAGGCGATGCCTCGCCCTGCTTCAGCTCACGCTGGTCAGGCTGCAGCAGCTGACCAGCACCGATGTCCGGCACTCCCTAGAGAGATGACCCCAGTACCTCAGTTGAAAATGCAGAAATCACCGGTCTTCTGTGTCGCTCGCGCTGGGAGTTGAAGACTGGAGCTGTTCCTATTCGGCCATCTTGCTCCCCCCCTCCATATGAACTTTAAAGCCGTTTTTTCCAATTCTGTGAAGAAAGTCATTGGCAGCTTGATGGGGATGGCATTGAATCTATAAATCACCTTGGGCAGTATGGCCATTTTCACGATATTGATTCCTCCTATCCATGAGCATGGTATGTTCTTCCATTTGTTTGTGTCCTCTTTGATTTCACTGAGCAGTGGTTTGGAGTTCTCCTTGAAGAGGTCTTTACATCCCTTGTAAGCTGGATTCCTAGGTATTTGATTCTTTTTGAAGCAGTTGTGAATGGAAGTTCATTCCTGATTTTGCTCTCTGCTTGTCTGTGACTGGTGTATAGAATGCTTGTGATTTTTGCACATTAATTTTGTATCCTGAGACTTTGGTGAAGTTGCTTATCAGCTTAAGGAGATTTTGGACTGAGACTATGGGGTTTTCTAAATATACAATCATGTCATCTGCAAACAGGGACAATTTGACTTCTTCTTTTCCTAACTGGATACCCTTGATTTCTTTGTCTTGCCTGATTGCCCTAGCCAGAACTTCCAAGACTATGTTGAATAGGAATGGTGAGAGAGGGCATCCCTGTCTTGTGCCAGTTTTCAAAGGGAATTTTTCCAGTTTTTGCCCATTCAGCATGTCAGTTTCTATCTGAAGATATTTCTGTTATCACCATAAGCCTCAAAGCGCTCCCGAATATCCCTTCACAGACTAAACAATTACAGAGTTAGAATACTGCTCAATGGAAAGAGAAGGTTAACTCTGCAAGCGGAATTCATGTGACACAAGTAGTTTCACAGAAAGCTTCCTTCTGTTTTATATCTGAGGTTATTTCTTTTTCAGGATATTCTAAAGAGCGTTCCCAAATGTCCTTTCTCAGATTCCACAGAAACAGTGATTTCAAACTGCTCAATCCAAAGAATGATTTAACTCTGTCAGATGAATACAAGCATCACAAAAGAGTTGCTCAGAAAGCTTCTCTTCAATTTTCAAGGGAAGACATTTCCTTGCTCACAACAGGCCTCCAGTTGCCACTTAATACCCCTTCGCAGAATCCTCAAAGACAGACTTTCCAAACTGGGAAATGGAGCATAAGCTTTAACTCTGTGAAATGAATTCACATGTCAGAGAGCAGTTTTTTGGAATGTTTCTTTCTGGGTTTTATTTGAGGACTTTTCACTTTTCGGCATAGTCTTCAATGTGCTCTGAATATCACTTTTTTAGTTTTACAAGAACAGTGTTCAAACAGTGCCTTATGAGAAGAAAGGTATAACTCCCTGAGTGAAATGCACACACCACCGAGCAGTTTCTCAGAAAGCTTGTCTGCAGTTTTTATCTGATGATATTCCTTTTACACCTTAGGCCCGAATGTGATCCCGAATATCCCTTCGCGGTTCCATCCATGATGGAGTTTCCAGGCTGCGTAAAGTAAAGAAACTTTATCTATGTGAGATGAATAAACATAGCAAAAAGCAGATTCAGAGAAAGCTTCTTTCCAGTTTTTATCTGAACATATTTTCTTTTTCACCATAGTCCTGAATGTGCTCCCGAATGTCCCTTCTGCGATATGTCCATGACAGAGTTTTCAGCTGCGTAATATAAGGACAGTTTTGTCTATGTGAGATGGATAAACATATCTATCACAAAGCAGTTTCACAGAAAATTTCTTTCCAGTTTTTGTGTGTGGATATTTCCTTATCCACCATAGCCGTGCATATATTCCCGAATGTCCGTGTTAGCTTTTTCTCCAAAAGGGATTCCCCAATCCTCTATGAGAAGAAAATATAACACTGTGAGTGGAATGCACAGGTCATAAAGCATCTTCTCGGAAATCTTTTCCCCAGTTTCCATCTGAAGATATTTCCATTTTCACCATAAGCCACAAAGCGCTCCTGAGTATCCCTTAGCTGACTAAACTAAACAGTGTTTGAATACAGCTCAAGGAAAACAGAAGCTTAACTGTGCTAGTGGAATTCACATGACACAGAGTAGTTTCACAGAAAGATTCCTTCTGGTTTTTATCGAAGGATATTTCTTTTTCAGCATATTCTTAAGAGCATTCTCAAATGTCCTTTCTCAGGTGGCAGAGAAAGAGTGATTTCAAACTGCTCTATCCAAAGAATGATTTAACTTTATGAGATGAATACACACATCACAAAGTAGTTGCTCAGAAAGCAACTCTCCAGTTTTCAACGGAAGACATTTCCTTGCTTGCCACAGGCCTCTGGTCACCACTTAAAATCCCTTCATGGAGTCCCCAAAGACAGACTTTCCAAACTGGGAAATGTAGTGTAAGTTTCAACTTTCTGAAATGAATGCACATGTCAGACAGCAGTTTCCTGGAACGCTTCTCTCTGGGTTTTACTTCAGGATATTTCACTTTTCACCACAGTCTTCCATACACTCTGAAATATACTTTTTCAGTTTTACAGGAACAGTGTTCAAACACTGCCTTATAAGGAAAGAGGTATAACTCCCTGAGTGGAATGCACACATCACTAAGCAGCTTCTAGGAAAGCTTCTGTCCAGTATTTATCTGAAGATATCTCCTATTTCCAGTTTTTATCTGAAGATATTTCCTTTTTCATCAGAGTCCTGAATGTGCTCCCAAATGTCCCTTCATGGATCAGTCCATGACTTAGTTTCCAAGTTGCTTAACATAAAAAAACTTTATGTTTGTGAGATCAATACACATAGTAAAAAGCAGGTTCACAGAAACTTTCCTTCCCGTTTTTATCTGATGATATTCCTTTTTTATCCTAGTCCTGAATGTGCTCCTGAATGTCCCTTCGCGGATCCGTCCATGAGAGAATTTCCAAGCTGGGTAACGTAAAGAAAGCCTTATCTATGTGAGATGAATACAGATCGCATAGAGCAGATTCACAGAAAGCTTTTTTTCTCTTTTTGTCTGAGACTATTTCCCTTTTCCCATAGGTGTCAATATCCTCCCGAATATACGTTGGTACCTATTTCTCCAAAAGGGCTTCCCCGATGCCATATGAGAACAGAGGTATAAACTGAGTTGAATGCACACGTCACAAAGCATCTCCTCAGAAAGCTTCTCTCCTGTTTCTATGTGAACATATTTCCTTTTTCACTGTAAGCCTCAAAGTGTTCCTGAATATCCCTTGACACGCTAAGGAAACACAGTGTTAGAAAACTGCTCAATGAAAAGAGAAGCTTAATTGAGAGAGAAGAATTCAAACCACACAAAGCAGTTTCACAGAAAGCTTCCTTCTGGTTATTATCTGAGGATAGTTCTTTCTTTATATTCTAAATAGAGTTCCCAAATGTCCTTCCTGAGATTCCACAGAAAGAGTGATTTCAAACTGCTCAATCCCAATAACGATTTAACTCTAACAGATGAATACACAAGTCATAAAGCAGTTGCTCAGAAACTTCTCCCTAATTTTTAACAGAAGACATTCGTTGCTCACCACAGGTCTCCGGGTGCCAATAAATATCCCTTTGCAGATTCCACAAACACAGAGTTTCCAAACTGGGCAATGTAGAGCAAGCTTTAACACTGTGAAGTGAATGCATATATCAGAGAGCAGTTTCTTGTAACGTTTCTTTCTCGTTTTTATTTGAGGATAGTTCACTTTTCACCATAGTCTTCAATGAGCTCCAAATATCACTTTTTCAGTTTTACAGGAACAGTGTTCAAACACTGTCTTATGAGAAAAGAGGTAAAACTCCCTGAGTGGAATGCATACATCACAAAGCCGTTTTTCAGAAAGATTCTATGCAGAGGAAGATATTTTCTTTTTCACCATTGTCCTGAATGTGCTCCCGAATGTCCCTTCGCAAATCCGTCCATGTTGGCATTTCAAAACCTCATAATAGAAAGAAAGTTTATCTATGTGAGATGCATAAACATATCTATCACAAAGCAGTTTCACAGAAAGCTTCTTTCCAGTTTTGTGTAGGATATTTCCTTTTTCACCATAGCCGTCCATGTACTCCCAAATGTTCATTCGTAGCTTTTTCTCCAAAAGGTATTTCCCAATCCTCTATCAGAAGAAACATAAAATTTTGTGAGTGGAATCCACACGTCACAAAGCAGCTCCTCAGAAAGCTTCTCTCCACTTTCTATCTGAAGATATTTCCTTTTTCACTGTAAGCCTCAAAGCGCTCCTGAATATCCCTTTGCAGACTAAACATAAACAGTGTTAGAATACTACTCAATGAAAAGAGAAGCTTAGCTGTGCATACAGAATTCACACGACACAGAGCAGTTTCACAGAAAGCTCCTTCTGATTTCTATCTGAATTTATTTCTTTTTCAGAATATCCTAAAGAGCGTTCCCAAATGTCTTTTATCAGATTCTACAGAAACAGTGATTTCAAACTGCTCAATCCAAAGAATCATTTTATTCTGGAGATGCATACAAACATCACAAAAGTGTTGCTCAGAAGCCTTCTCTCCAATTTTCAACAGAAGACATTTCCTTGTTCGCTACAGGCTTCCAGTTGCCAGTTAATATCTCTTCGCAGATTCAACAAAGACAGACTTTCCAAACTGGGAAATGTAGAGTAAGCTTAAACTCTGTGAAATGATTGGACATGTCAGAGAGCAGTTTGTTGGAATGCTTGTTTCCAGTCGCATTAATCTTCAATGTGCTCCGAATATCACTTTGATAGTTTTACAGGAACAGTGTTCAAACAGTGCCTTATGAGAAAAAAGGTATAACTCCCTGAGTGGAATGCACACATCACCAAGCAGTTTCTTAGAATGCTTCTCTACAGTTTTTATCTGACGATATTTTCTTTTACACCATTGGCCCAAATATGATCCCAAATATCCCTTCACGGATCCATCTATGACAGAGTTTCCAAGCTGCGTAATTCAAAGAAAGCTTCATCTACGTGAGATGAAGAAACACAGCAAAAAGCAGATTCAAAGAATGCATCTTTCCAGTTTTCGTCTGAGGCTATTTCCCTTTTCACCTTAGGCATCAACATGCTCCTGAATATCAATTGCTACCTTTTTCACCAAAAGGGTTTCCCCAATGCTGTATGAGAAGAGAGGTATAACACTGTGAGTGGAATGCACACGTCACAAAACAGTTCCTCGGAAAGCTTCTCTCCAGTTTCAGTCTGAATATATTTCCTTTTTCACCATAAGCCTCAAAACAATCCCGAATGTCCCTTGACGTGCTAAACATAAACAGGGTTAGAAAGCTGCTCAATTAAAAGAGAGGCTTAACTGAGTGAGAGGAATTAAGACGACACAGAGCAGTTTCCCAGAAAGCTTCCTTCTGGATTTTACCTGAGGATATTTCTTTCTTCATATTCTAAGAAGCGTTCCCAAATGTCCTTCCTCAGATTCCACAAAAACAGTGATTTCAAACTGCTCAATCCAAAAAATGGTTTCATTCTATGAGATGAATACACACACCACAAAGCAGTTGCTCAGAAAGATTCTCTCCAGTATTCATCGGAATACATTTCCTTGCTCACCACAAGCCTCTGGGCGCCAGTTAATATCCCTTCCCAGATTCCTCAATGACAGACTTTCCAAACTGGGCAACATAGAATAAGCTTTACCTCTACAACATGAATGCATATGTCAGGTAACAATTTCCTGGAACACTTCTTTCCAGGTTTTATTGGAGGACATTGCACTTTTCACCATAGTCTTCTAGGCTCTCAGAAACATTACATTTTCGGTTTTATGGTAACAGTGTTCAAACACTGCCTTAGGAGAAAAGAGGTATAACTCCGTGAGTGGAATGCACACATCACAAAGCAGTTTCTCAGAAAGCTTCTATCCAGTTTTTATCTGAAGATATCTCCTTTTTCACCATAGGCCTCAATGTGCTCCCGGATGTCCCTTTGAGGATCTGTCCTAGACGGAATTCCCAAACTGGATAATATAAAGAAAATTTCATCTATGTGAGATGAATAAACATACCTATCACAAAGCAGTTTCACAGATACCTTCTTTCCAATTTCTGTCTGAGGATATTTCCTTTTTCACCATAGCCGTCCATATTCTCCCCAATGTTCATTGGTAGTTTTTTCTCCAAAAGGGATTCCCCAATCCTCTATCAGCAGAAATATATAATTCTGTGAGTGGAATGCACACGTCACAAAGCGGCTCCTCAGAAAGCTTCTCTCCACTTTCTATCTGAAGATATTTCGTTTTTCACCATAAGCCTCAAAGCGCTCACGAATATCCCTTTGCAAACTAAACATAAACAGTGTTAGAATGTTGCTCAATGAAAAGAGAAGCTTAACTGTGTGTGCAGAATCCACTCGACACAGAGCAGTTTCACAGAAAGCTCCTTCTGGTTTGTATCTGAGGTTATTTCTTTTTCAGGATATTCTAAAGAGCATTCCCAAATGTCCTTTTTCAGATTCTACAGAAACAGTGATTTCAAACTGCTCAATCCAAAGAATCATTTTACTCTGGAGATGCATACAAACATCACAAAAGTGTTGCTTAGAAAAGTTGTCTCCAATTTTCAACGGAAGACATTTCCTTGTTCGCTACAGGCTTCCAGTTGCCAGTTAATATCTCTTTGCAGATTCAACAAAGACAGACTTTCCAAACTGGGAAATGTAGAGTAAGCTTAAACTCTGTGAAATGATTGGACATGTCAGAGAGCAGTTTGTTGGTATGCTTGTTTCCGGTCGCATTAATCTTCAATGTGCTCCAAATATCACTTTGATAGTTTTACAGGAACAGTGTTCAAACAGTGCCTTATGAGAAAAAAGGTATAACTCCCTGAGTGGAAAGCACACATCACCAAGCAGTCTCTTAGAATGCTTCTCTACAGTTTTTATCTGATGATATTTCCTTTTACACCATAGGCCTGAATATGATCCCGAATATCCCTTCACAGATCCATCTGTGACAGAGTTTCCAAGGTGCATAATGTAAAGAAAGCTTTATCTACGTGAGATCAATAAACACAGCAAAAAGCAGATTCAAAGAATGCTTCTTTCCAGTTTTTGTCTGAGGCTATTTCCCTTTTCACCATAGGCATCAACATACTCCTGAAAATCACTTGGTACCTTTTTCACCAAAAGGCTTTCCCTGATGCTATATGAAAAGAGAAGTATAACACTGTGAGTGGAATGCACATGTCACAAAGCAGTTCCTTGGAAAGCTTCTTTCCAGTTTCGGTCTGAACATATTTCCTTTTTCACCATAACCTCAAAGCCCTCCCGAATATCCCTGCACACGCTAAACATAAACAGGGTTAGACAACTGCTCAATGAAAAGAGAGGCTTAACTGAGTGAGAGAAATTAAGACGACACAGAGCAGTTTCACAGAAAGCTTACTTCTGCATTTTACCTGAGGATATGTCTTTCTCCATGTTCTAAAGAGCGTTCCCAAATGTCATTCCTCAGATGCCACTAAAACAGTGATTCCAAACTGCTCAATCTAAAGAATGGTTTCACTCTATGAGATGAATACGCACATCACAAAACAGTTGTTCAGAAACCTTCTCTTCAGTTTTCATCAGAAGACGTTTCCATGCTCACCACAAGCCTCCAGGCAACAGTTAGTATCCCTTCACAGATTCCTGAAAGACAGAGTTTCCAAACTGAGCAACGTACAGTAAGCTTTAACTCTCTGAAATGAATGCACATATCAGAAAGCTGTTTCTTGGAATGCTTCTTTCTGTGTTTTATTTGAGGTTATTTCACTTTTCACCATAGTCTTCAATGCTCTCCGAAATATCACTTTTTCGATTTTACAAGAACAGTGTTCAAACACTGCCTTATGAGGAAAGAGGTAAAAGTCCCTGAATGGAATGCACACGTCAAAAAGCAGCTCCTCAGAAAGCTTCTCTCCAGTTTCTATCTGAAGATATTTCCTTTTTCACCATAAACCTCAAAGCGCTCCTGAATATCCCTTTGCAGACTAAACATAAACAGTGTTAGAATACTGCTGAATGAAAAAAGAAGCTTAACTGTGTGAGAGAAATTCACGCGACACAGAACAGTTTCACAGAAAGCTTCTTCTGGTTTCTATCTGAGGTTACTTTTTCTTCAGGATATTCTAAAGAGTGTTCCCAGAAGTCCTTTTTCAGATTCCACAGAAACAGTGACTTCAAACTGCTCAATTCAAAGAATCACTTAACTCTTTGAGATGAATATAAACATCACAAAAGTGTTGCTCAGGAGGCTTCTCTCCAATTTTCAACAGAAGACATTTCGTTGCTCGCTACAGGCCTCTAGTTGCCACTTAATATCCCTTCGCAGATTCCTCAAAGACAGACTTTAAAAACTGGGAAATGTAGAGTAAGCTTATCTCTGTGAAATGAATGGACATGTCAGAGAGCAGTTTCTTGACATGCTTCTTTCGGGTTTTATTTGAAGACATTTCACTTTTCGCCGTAGTCTTCAATGTGCTCCAAATATCACTTTTTTAGTTTTACAGAACAGTGTCCAAACAGTGCCTTATGAGAAAAATGGTATAACTCCCTTATTGGAATGCACGCATCACCAAGTATTTTCTCAATCCAAAGAATGATTTAACTCTATGAGATGAATACAAACTGTGCCTTATGTGAAGAAAGTTATAACCCCCCGAGTAGAATGCACACATCACCAAGCAGTTTCTCAGAAAGCTTCTCTCCAGTTTTTATCTGACTATATTTTCTATTTCACCATCGGCCTGAATGTGAACCCAAATATCCCTTTGCGGATCCATCCACGAGGGAGTTTCCCAGCTATGTAAGGTAAATAAAGCTTCATCTATGTGAGATGTATAAAAATAGCAAACAGCAGATTCACAGAAAGCTTCTTTCCAGTTTTTATCTGAAGATATTTTTTTCACCATAGTCCTGAAAGTGCTCCCAAAGGTCCCTTTGTTGATCCGTCCATTACAGCTTTCAAGCTGCGTAATGTAAAGAAAGCATTATCTATGTGAGATGATTACACATATCACAGAGTAGTTTCCTGGAAAGCCTCTTTCCAGTTTTTGTCTGAGGCTATTTCCCTTTTCACCAGCGGCATCAACATGCTCCCAAATATCACTTGGTACCTGTTTCTCCAAAAGGGTTTCCCCAACGCTGTATGAGAAGAGAGGTATAACACTGTGAGTGGAATTCACATGTCACAAAGCAGTTCCTTGGAAAGCTTCTCTCCAGTTTCGGTCTGAACATATTTCTTTTTTAAGCGTAAGCCTCAATGTGCTCCAAAATATCCCATCACACGCTAAACATACACAGGGTTGGTAAACTGCTCACTGAAAAGAGAGGCCTAACTGTGCAATTGGAATTAAGACGACACAGAACAGTTTCACAGAAAGCTTCTTTCTGGGTTTTACCTGGGGATATTTCTTTCTCCATATTCTAAGGATCGTTCCCAAATGTCCTTCCTCAGATGTCACAAAAACAGTGATTTAAAGCTGCTCAATCCAAAGAAAGGTTTAACTCTATGAGACGAAAACACACATTGCAAAGCAGTTCCTCAGAAAGTTTCTGTGCATGTTTCATCGGAAGACGTTTCCTTGCTCACTGCAGGCCTCCAGGCGTCACATAATTTTTTTTCACAGATACTTCAAAGACAGAGTTTCGAAACTGGGCAACACAGAGTAAGCATTAACTCTGTGAAGTGAATGCACATATCAGAGAGCAGATTCTTGGAACGCTTCTTCCTCGATTTTATTTCAGTATATTTCACTATTCGCCATAGTCCTCAATGTGCTCCGAAATATCACTTTTTCGGTTTATCAGGAACAGTGTTCAAACACTGCCTTCTGAGAAAAGAGGTATAACTCCCTGAGTGGAATGCATACATCAAAAAGTAGTTTCTCAGAAAGCTTCTATCCAGTTTTTATTTGAAGATATCTCCTCTTTCACCATAGGCCTTAATGTGCTCCCGAATGTCCCTTCGCAGATCCGTGCATGACGGAGTTTCCAAACTGCGTAAAATAAGTAAAGTCTTAACTATGCGAGATGAATACATATATCTAACACAAAGCAGTTTTACAGAAATCTTCTTTCCAGTTTTTGTCTGAGGATATTTCGTTTTTCCCCAGAGCCGTCCCTATACTCCCGAATATCTCTTTTTAGCTTTCTTTCCAAAAGGAATTCCAGTACTCTATGAGAGGAACGGTATATTTCTGTGAGTGGAATGCACGCGTCACAAAGCAGCTCCTCAGAAAGCTTATCTCCAGGTTCTATCTGAATACGATTCCTTTCTCACTGTAACCCTCAAAGTCCTCCTGAATATCCCTTCGCAGGCTAAACAAAAACAGTGTTATGATACTACTCAATGAAAAGAGAAGCTTAACTGTGTGAGCGGAATTCATGTGACACAGAAAAATTTCACAGAACTCTTCCTTCTGTTTTCTCTCTGAGGTTATTTCTGTTTCAGGATATTCTAAAGAGCGTTTCCGAATGTCCTTTCTCAGATTCCTTAGAAACAGTGATTTCAAACTTCTCAATCCAAAGAATGATTTAACTCTATGAGATGAATGCAAACATCACCAAAAATTTGCAAAGAAAGCGTCTCTCCGATTTTCAATGGAAGATGATTCCTTTCTTGACACCGGCCTTCGGTTGCTACTTACTATCACTTCACAGAACCCTCAAAGATCGACTTTCAAATTGGGAAACGTAGAGTAAGCTTTAACACTGTCAAAAGATTGGATATGCCAGAGAGCATTTCTTCGAGTGCTTCTTGCTGTTTTTTATTGGACGACATTTCACTTTTTGCAATAATCTTTAATGTGCTCTGAATATCACTCTTTTGGTTTTACAGGAACAGTGTTCAAACTGTGCCTTATGAGAAGAAAATTATAACTCCGTGAGAGGAATGCACACATCACCAAGCAGTTTCTCAGAAAGCTTCTCTCCAGTTTTTATCTGACTATATTTTCTATTTCACCATAGGCCCAACTGTGATCCCAAATATCCCCTCGAAAATCAATCCACGAGGGAGTTTCCAAGCTAGGCCGAATGTGATCCCAAATATCCCTTCATGGATCCATCCACGAGGGAGTCTCCAAGCTGCGTAATGTAAAGAATGCTTCATCTATTTTAAATGAATAAACATAGCAAAAGGCAGATTCACAGAAAGCTTCTTTCCAGTTTTTATCTGAGCATATTTCCCTTTTTACGATAGTTTTGAATGTGCTCCCGAAGGTCCTTTCATAGATCCGTCCATGACAGTTTACAAGCTGCGTAATGCAAAGAAAGCTTTATCTAAGTAAGATGATTACACATATCACAGACTAGTTTCCTAGAAATCTTCTTTCCAGTTTTTGTCTGAGGCTATTTCCCTTTTCACCATCGGCATCAATATGCTGCCGAATATCACTTGGTACCTGTTTCTCCAAAAGGGTTTCACCGACGCTGTATGAGAAGAGAAGTACAACACTGTGAGTGGAATTCACATGTCACAAAGCAGTTCCTTGGAAAGCTTCTCTCCAGTTTCGGTCTGAACATATTTCCTTTTACACCACAAGCTTCAAAGTGCTCCCAAAAATGCCAACACATGCTAAACATACACAGGGTTAGAAAAATGCTCAATGAAAAGTGAGGCTTAATTGAGTGAGAAGAATTAAGATGACATAGAGCAGTTTCACAGAAAGCTTCCTTCTGGATTTTCCCTGAGGATATTTCTTTCTCCATATTTCAAAGATTGTTCCCAAATGTACTTCATCAGATTCCAAAAAAACAGTGATTTCAAGCTCCTCAATCCAAAGAATGGTTTAACTCTATGAGACGAATACACACACTACAAAGAAGTTGCTCAGAAAGTTTCTCTGTAGGTTTCATCGGAAGACGTTTCTTTGTTCGCCACAAGTCTCCGGGTGTCATTAAATATCCCTTCACATATTCTTCAAAGACAGAGTTTCGAAACTGGGCAACATAGAGTAAGCATTAACTTTCTGAAGTGAATGGACTTATCAGAGAGGAGATTCTTGGAACGCTTCTTCCTTGATTTTATTTCAGTATATTTTGCTATTCCCCATAGTCCTCAATGCGCTGCAATATATTACTTTTTCCATTTCACAGGAACAGGGTTCAAACACTGACTTCTGAGAAAAGAGGTATAACTCACTGAGTGGAATGCATACATCACAAAGTCGTTTCTCGGGAAGTTTCTCTCCACTTTTTATCTGAAGATATCTCCTCTTTCACCATAGGCCTGAATATGCTCCCACGTGTCCTTCGTGGAAACGTGCATGACGGAGTTTCCAAACTGCGTAAGATAAGAAAAGTTTTAACTATGCGAGATGAAGAAATATATCTAACACAGAGCAGTTTCACAGAAATCTTCTTTCCAGTTTTTGTCTGAGGATATTTCCTTTTTCACCATAGCCATCCTTATATTCCCGAATGTCTCTTGGTTGCTTTTTCTCCAAAAGGGATTCTGGAATCCTCTGTGAGAAGAAAGGTATATTTCTGTGAGTGGAATGCACACGTCACAAAGCAGCTCCACAGAAAGCTTCTCTACAGTTTCTGTCTAAAGAAGTTTCCTTGGCAGCAAGATGGCCGAATAGGAACAGCTCCAGTCTCCAACTCCCAGCGCGAGCGACACAGAAGTCCATTGATTTCTGCATTTTCAACTGAGGTACTGGGGTCATCTCTCTAGGGAGTGCCGGACAATCGGTGCTGGTCAGCTGCTGCAGCCTGACCAGCGTGAGCTGAAGCAGGGCGAGGCATCGCCTCACCTGGAAGTGCAAGGGGGAAGGGAATCCCTTTTCCTAGCCAGGGGAACTGAGACACACAACACCTGGAAAATCGGGTAACTCCCACCCAATACTGCGCTTTAAGGAAACAGGCACACCAGGAGAATATATCCCACACCTGGCCAGGAGGGTCCCACGCCCACGGAGCCTCCCTCACTGCTAACACAGCCGTCTGTGGCGATCTATCCGCAAGGCAGCAGCGAGGCTGGAGGAGGGGCGCCCGCCATTGCTGAGGCTTAAGTAGGTAAACAAAGCCGCTGGGAAGCACGAACTGGGTGGAGCTCACAGCAGCTCAAGGAAGCCTGCCTGTCTCTGTAGACTCTACCTCTGCGGACAGCGCACAGCTGCAGTCCACAGGGGAAGAGCGGGGCCGGTGCAGACGCGAACGACTCTGTCTGACAGCTTTGGGGAGAGCCGTGGATCTCCTAACGCGGAGGTTGAGATCTGAGAACGAACAGACTGCCTGCTCAGGTGGGTCCCTGATCCCTGAGTAGCCTAGCTGGGAGACATCCCCCACTAGGGGCAGTCTGACACCCCACACCTCACAGGGTGGCGTCAACCCTGAGAGGAAACTTCTAAAGAAAGAATCAGACAGGTACACTCCTTGTTCAGCAATATTCTATCCTCGGCAACCTCTGCTGCTGACACCCAGGCAAACAGGGTCTGGAGTGGACCTCAAGCAATCTCCAACAGACCAACAGACAGTCCTTCTGACTGTCAGACGGAAAACTATCAAACAGGAAGGACACCTATACCAAAACCCCATCAGTACGTCACCATCATCAAAGTCCAAGACAGATAAAACCACAAAGATGGGGAAGAAGCAGGGCAGAAAAGCTGGAAATTCAAAAAATAAGAGCGCATCTCCCCCTGCAAGGAGCGCAGCCCATCGCCAGCAACGGACCAAAGCTGGTCAGAGAATGACTTTGACGAGATGAGAGAAGAAGGCTTCAGTCCATCAAACCTCTCAGAGCTAAGGAGGAATTACGTACCCAGCGCAAAGAAACTAAAATCTTGAAAAAAAAGTGGAAGAATTGACAGCTAGACTAATTAATGCAGAGAGATCATAAACGAAATGACAGAGATGAAAACCATGACACGAGAAATACGTGACAAATGCACAAGCTTCAGTAACTGACTCGATCAACTGGAAGAAAGAGTATCAGCGATTGAGGATCAAATGAATGAAATGAAGCGAGAAGAGAAACCAAAAGAAAAATGAAGAAAAAGAAATGAACAAAGCCTGCAAGAAGTATGGGATTATGTAAAAAGACCAAATCTACGTCTGATTGGGGTGCCTGAAAGTGAGGGGGAAAAGGACCCAAGTTGGAAAACACTCTACAGGATATCATTCAGGAGAACTTCCCCAACCTAGTAGGGCAGGCCAACATTCAAATTCAGGAAATACAGAGAATGCCACAAGATACTCTCCTCCAGAAGAGCAACTCCAACACACATAATTGCCAGATTCAGCAAAGTTGAAATGAAGGAAAAAATCTTCAGGGCAGCCAGAGAGAAAGGTCGGGTTACCCACAAGGGAAGCCCATCAGATTAACAGCAGATCTCTCGCAGAAACTCTACAAGCAAAGATGAGTGGGGGCCAATATTCACGTTTTTAAAGAAAAGAATTTTCAACCCAGAATTTCATCTCAGCAAACTAAGCTTCATCAGTGAAGGAGAAATAAAATCCTTTACAGATAAGCAAATGCTTAGAATTTTGTCACCACCAGGCCTGCCTTAAAAGAGCCTCTGAAGGAAGCCCTAAACTGAAAGGAACAACCGCTACCAGCCATTGCAAAAACATGCCAAAATGTAAAGACCATCGAGGCTAGGAGAAACTGCATCAACTAACGAGCAAAATAACCAGTTAATATCATAATGACAGGATCAAGTTCACACATAACAATAAACCTTAAATGTAAATGGACTAAAGGCTCCAATAAAAGACACAGATGGCAAACTGATAAGAGTCAGACCATCGTCTCTGTATTTCGGAGACCCATCTCACATGCGAGACACCATAGGCTCAAAATAAAGGGATGGAGGGAGGGGGGAGCAAGATGGCCGAATAGGAGCAGCTCCAGTCTCCAACTCCCAGCGCGAGCGACACAGAAGACCGGTGATTTCTGCGTTTTCAACTGAGGTACTGGGGTCATCTCGCTAGGGAGTGCCGGACAATCGGTGCGGTCAGCTGCTGCAGCCTGACCAGCGTGAGCTGAAGCAGGGCGAGGCATCGCCTCACCTGGAAGCGCAAGGGGGAAGGAAATCCCTTTTCCTAGCCAGGGGAACTGAGACACACAAACCTGGAAAATCGGGTACTCCCACCCCAATACTGCGCTTTAAGGAAACAGGCACACCAGGAGAATATATCCCACACCTGGCCGGGAGGGTCCCACGCCCACGGAGCCTCCCTCACTGCTAACACAGCCGTCTGCGGCGATCTATCCGCAAGGCAGCAGCGAGGCTGGGGAGGGGCGCCCGCCATTGCTGAGGCTTAAGTAGGTAAACAAAGCCGCTGGGAAGCTCGAACTGGGTGGAGCTCACAGCAGCTCAAGGAAGCCTGCCTGTCTCTGTAGACTCTACCTCTGCGGACAGCGCACAGCTGCAGCCCATTAGGGGAAAGAGCGGGGGCGGTGCAGACGCGAACGACTCTGTCTGACAGCTTTGGGGAGAGCCGTGGATCTCCTAACGCGGAGGTTGAGATCCGAGAACGGACAGACTGCCTGCTCAGGTGGGTCCCTGACCCCTGAGTAGCCTAGCTGGGAGACATCCCCCACTAGGGGCAGTCTGACACCCCACACCTCACAGGGTGGCGTCACCCCTGAGAGGAAACTTCCAAAGAAAGAATCAGACAGGTACACTCGCTGTTCAGCAATATTCTATCTTCGGCAACCTCTGCTGCTGATACCCAGGCAAACAGGGTCTGGAGTGGACCTCAAGCAATCTCCAACAGACCAACAGACAGTCCTTCTGACTGTCAGACGGAAAACTATCAAACAGGAAGGACACCTATACCAAAACCCCATCCGTACGTCACCATCATCAAAGTCCAGAGACAGATAAAACCACAAAGATGGGGAAGAAGCAGGGCAGAAAAGCTGGAAATTCAAAAAATAAGCGCATCTCCCCCTGCAAAGGAGCGCAGCCCATCGCCAGCAACGGATCAAAGCTGGTCAGAGAATGACTTTGACGAGATGAGAAGAAGGCTTCAGTCCATCAAACCTCTCAGAGCTAAAGGAGGAATTACGTACCCAGCGCAAAGAAACTAAAAATCTTGAAAAAAAAGTGGAATTGACAGGACAGCTAGATTAATGCAGAGAAGATCATAACGAAATGACAGAGATGAAAACCATGACACGAGAAATACGTGACAAATGCACAAGCTTCAGTAACCGACTCGATCAACTGGAAGAAAGAGTATCAGCGATTGAGGATCAAATGAATGAAATGAAGCGAGAAGAGAAACCAAAAGAAAAAAGAAGAAAAAGAAATGAACAAAGCCTGCAAGAAGTATGGGATTATGTAAAAAGACCAAATCTACGTCTGATTGGGGTGCCTGAAAGTGAGGGGGAAAATGGAACCAAGTTGGAAAACACTCTTCAGGATATCATCCAGGAGAACTTCCCCAACCTAGTAGGGCAGGCCAACATTCAAATTCAGGAAATACAGAGAACGCCACAAGATACTCCTCCAGAAGAGCAACTCCAAGACACATAATTGCCAGATTCACCAAAGTTGAAATGAAGGAAAAATCTTAAGGGCAGCCAGAGAGAAAGGTCGGGTTACCCACAAAGGGAAGCCCATCAGAATAACAGCAGACCTCTCGGCAGAAACTCTACAAGCCAGAAGAGAGTGGGGGCCAATATTCAACGTTCTTAAAGAAAAGAATTTTCAACCCAGAATTTCATATCCAGCCAAACTAAGCTTCATCAGTGAAGGAGAAATAAAATCCTTTACAGATAAGCAAATGCTTAGAGATTTTGTCACCACCAGGCCTGCCTTACAAGAGACCCTGAAGGAAGCCCTAAACATGGAAAGGAACAAGCGGTACCAGCCATTGCAAAAACATGCCAAAATGTAAAGACCATCGAGGCTAGGAAGAAACTGCATCAACTAACGAGCAAAATAACCAGTTAATATCATAATGACAGGATCAAGTTCACACATAACAATATTAACCTTAAATGTCAATGGACTAAATGCTCCAATTAAAAGACACAGACTGGCAAACTGGATCAAGAGTCAAGACCCATCAGTCTGCTGTATTCAGGAGACCCATCTCACATGCAGAGACATACATAGGCTCAAAATAAAGGGATGGAGGAAGATCTACCAAGCAAATGGAGAACAAAAAAAGCAGGGGTTGCAATCCTAGTCTCTGATAAACAGACTTTAAACCATCAAAGATCAAAAGAGACAAAGAAGGCCATTACCATGGTAAAGGGATCAATTCAACAGGAAGAGCTAACTCTCCTAAAATATATGCACCCAATACAGGAGCACCCAGATTCATAAAGCAAGTCCTTAGAGACCTACAAAGAGACTTAGACTCCCATACAATAATAATGGGAGACTTCAACACTCCACTGTCAACATTAGACAGATCAACGAGACAGAAAGTTAACAAGGATATCCAGGAATTGAACTCATCTCTGCACCAAGCGGACCTAATAGACATCTATAGAACTCTCCACCCCAAATCAACAGAATATACATTCTTCTCAGCACCACATCGCACTTATTCCAAAATTGACCACATAATTGGAAGTAAAGCACTCCTCAGCAAATGTACAAGAACAGAAATTATAACAAACTGTCTCTCAGACCACAGTGCAATCAAACTAGAACTCAGGACTAAGAAACTCAATCCAAACCGCTCAACTACATGAAACTGAACACCTGCTCCTGAATGACTACTGGGTACATAACGAAATGAAAGCAGAAATAAAGATGTTCTTTGAAACCAATGAGAACAAAGATACAACATACCAGAATCTCTGGGACACATTTAAAGCAGTGTGTAGAGGGAAATTTATAGCACTAAATGCCCACAAGAGAAAGCAGGAGATCTAAAATGACACTCTAACATCACAATTAAAAGAACTAGAGAGGCAAGAGCAAACACATTCAAAAGCTAGCAGAAGGCAAGAAATAACTAAGATCAGAGCAGAACTGAAGGAGATAGAGACACAAAAAACCCTCCAAAAAATCAATGAATCCAGGAGTTGGTTTTTTGAAAAGATCAACAAAATTGACAGACCGCTAGCTAGACTAATAAAGAAGAAAAGAGAGAGGAATCAAATAGACGCAATAAAAAATGATAAGGGGATATCACCACCGACCCCACAGAAATACAAACAACCATCAGAGAATACTATAAACCTCTACGCAAATCAACTAGAAAATCTAGAAGAATGGATAATTTCCTGGACACTTACACTCTCCCAAGACTAAACCAGGAAGAAGTTGAATCCCTGAATAGACCAATAGCAGGCTCTGAAATTGAGGCAACAATTATAGCCTACCCACCAAAAAAAGTCCAGGACCAGATGGATTCACAGCTGAATTCTACCAGAGGTACAAGGAGGAGCTGGTACCATTCCTTCTGAAACTATTTCAATCAATAGAAAAAGAGGGAATCCTCCCTAACTCTTTTTATGAGGCCAACATCATCCTGATACCAAAGCCTGGCAGAGACACAACAAAAAGAGAGAATTTTAGACCAATATCCCTGATGAACATCGATGCAAAAATCCTCAATAAAATACTGGCAAACCGGATTCAGCAGCACATCAAAAGCTTATCCACCATGATCAAGTGGGCTTCATCCCTGGGATGCAAGGCTGGTTCAACATTCGCAAATCAATAAACGTAATCCAGCATATAAACAGAACCAAAGACAAGAACCACATGATTATCTCAATAGATGCAGAAAAGGCTTTTGACAAATTCAACAGCCCTTTATGCTAAAAACGCTCAATAATTTGGTATTGATGGAACGTACCTCAAAATAATAAGAGCTATTTATGACAACCCACAGCTAATATCATACTGAATGGGCAAAAACTGAAAAATCCCTTTGAAAACTGGCACAAGACAGGGATGCCCTCTCTCACCACTCCTATTCAACATAGTGTTGGAAGTTCTGGCTAGGGCAATCAGGCAAGAGAAAGAAATCAAGGGTATCCAGTTAGGAAAAGAAGAAGTCAAATTGTCCCTGTTTGCAGATGACATGATTGTATATTTAGAAAACCCCATTGTCTCAGCCCAAAATCTCCTTAAGCTGATAAGCAACTTCAGCAAAGTCTCAGGATACAAATTAATGTGCAAAAATCACAAGCATTCTTATACACCAGTAACAGACAAGCAGAGAGCCAAATCAGGAATCAACTTCCATTCACAATGCTTCAAAGAGAATAAATACCTAGGAATCCAGCTTACAAGGGATGTAAGGACCTCTTCAAGGAGAACTACAAACCACTGCTCAGTGAAATCAAAGAGGACACAAACAAATGGAAGAACATACCATGCTCATGGATAGGAAGAATCAATATCGTGAAAATGGCCATACTGCCCAAGGTGATTTATAGATTCAATGCCATCCCCATCAAGCTACCAATGACTTTCTTCACAGAATTGGAAAAAACGGCTTTAAAGTTCATATGGAACCAAAAAAGAGCCCGCATTGCCAAGACAATCCTAAGTCAAAAGGACAAAGCTGGAGGCGTCACGCTACCTGACTTCAAACTATACTACAAGGCTACAGTAACCAAAACAGCATGGTACTGGTACCACAACAGAGATATAGACCAATGGAACAGAACAGAGTCCTCAGAAATAATACCACACATCTACAGCCATCTGATCTTTGACAAACCTGAGAAACAAGAAAAGGGGATGGGAGGATTCCCTATTTAATAATGGTGCTGGGAAAATTGGCTAGCCATAAGTAGAAAGCTGAAACTGGATCCTTTCCTTACCCCTTATACGAAATTAATTCAAGATGGATTAGAGACTTAAATGTTAGACCTAATACCATAAAAACCCTAGAAGAAAATCTAGGTAGTACCATTCAGGACATAGGCATGGCAAGGACTTCATGTCTAAAACACCAAAAGCAACGGCAGCAAAAGCAAAATTGACACATGGGATCTAATTAAACTAAAGAGCTTTTGCACAGCCAAAGAAACTACCATCAGAGTGAACAGGCAACCTACAGAATGGAAAAAATTTTTGCAACCTACTCATCTGACAAAGGCTAATATCCAGAATCTACAAAGAACTCAAACAAATATACAAGAAAAAACAAACAACCCCATCAAAAAGTGGGGAAAGGATATGAACAGACATTTCTCAAAAGAAGACATCCATACAGCCAACAGACACATGAAAAAAGCTCATCATCACTGGCCATCAGAGAAATGCAAATCAAAACCACAATGAGATACCATCTCACACCAGTTAGAATGGCAATCATTAAGAAGTCAGGAAACAACAGGTGTTGGAGAGGATGTGGAGAAATAGGAACACTTTTACACTGTTGGTGGGATTGTAAACTAGTTCAACCATTATGGAAAACAGTATGGCGATTCCTCAAGGATCTAGAACTAGATGTACCATATGACCCAGCCATCCCACTACTGGGTATATACCCAAAGGATTATAAATTACTCTACTACAAAGACACATGCACACGTTTGTTTATTGCGGCACTATTCACAATAGCAAAGACTTGGAATCAACCCAAATGTCCATCTGTGACAGAGGATTAAGAAAATGTGGCACATATACACCATGGAATACTATGCAGCCATCAAAAAGGATGAGTTTGCGTCCTTTGTAGGGACATGGATGCAGCTGGAAACCATCATTCTTAGCAAACTATCACAAGAAGAGAAACCAAACACCGCATGTTCTCACTCATAGGTGGGAACTGAACAATGAGATCACTTGGACTCGGAAGGGGAACATCACACACTGGGGCCTATCATGGGAGGGGGGAGGAGGGAGGGATTGCATTGGGAGTTATACATGATAAAAAGTATAAACTCATGCACATGTCCTAGAACTTAAAGTAATAATAAAAAAAAAAAAAAAAAAAAAAAATAAAGGATTGGCGGAAATCTACCAGCAAATGGAGAACAAAAAAAGCAGTTGCAATCCTATTCTCTGATAAAGCAGCCTTGAAACCCTCAAGATCAAAAGAGACAAGAAGGCCTTACATCATGGTAAGGGATCAATGAACAGGACGAGCTAACTCTCTACATATCTATGCACCCAATACAGGAGCACCCAGATTCATCATGCAAGTCCCTTAGAGCCCTACAAGTAGCTTAGACTCCCATCACCATAATAATGGGAGACTTCCACACTCCACTGTCAATATTAGCCATATCAACGAGACAGAAAGTTACAAGGAATCCAGAATTGAACTTCATCTTCTGCACCAAGCGTACCTAATAGACACTATAGAACTCTCCAACCCCAAATAACAGAATATACATTCTCTCCAGCACCACATCGCACTTATTCAAAATTGAACCACATAATTGGAAGTTCCAGCACTCCTCAGCAAATGTACAAGAACAGAAATTTAACAAACTGTCTCTCATACCACAGTGCAATCAAACTGAACTCAGGACTAAGAAACTCAATCCAAACTGCTCAACTACATGACACTGAACAACCTGCTCCTGAATGACTACTGGGTACATAACGAAATGAAAGCAGAAATAAAGATGTTCTTGGAAACCAATGAGAACAGAGATACACATAAACCAAATCTCTGGGACACATTTAAAACATTGTGTAAGGGAAATTTATAGCACTAAATGCCCACAAGAGAAAAAGCAGGAGAGATCTAAAATGGACAACTCTAACATCACAATTAAAAGAACTAGAGAGGCAAGAGCCAACACAATTCAATTCAAAAGCTAGCAGAAGGCAAGAAATAACTAAGATCAAGCAAACTGAAGGAGTTAAGAGACACAAAAAACCCTCCAAAAATCCAATGAATCAATGAGTAGTTGTTTTTTGAAAAGATCAACAAAATTGACAGACCACTAGCAAGACTATAAAGAAAAAGAGAGAGGAATCAAATAGACGCAATAAAAAATGATAAAGGGGATATCACCACCGACCCCACAGAAATACAAACAACCATCAGAGAATACATAAATGCCTCTACGCAAATCAACTAGAAAATCGAGAAGAAATGGATATTCCTGACACACTTACACTCTCCCAAACTAAACCAGGAAGAAGTTGAATCCCTGAATAGACCAATAGCAGGCTCTGAAATTGATGGCAACAATTAATAGCTACCCACCAAAAAAAGTCCAAGACCAGAGGGATTCACAGCTGAATTCTACCAGAGGTACAAGGAGGAGCTGGTACCATTCCTTCTGAAACTATTTCAATCAATAGAAAAAGAGGAATCCTCCCTAACTCTTTTTAGAGGCCAACATCATCCTGATACAAAGCCTGGCAAGAGACACACAAAAAGAGAATTTTAGACAATATCCCTGATGACCATCGATGCAAAAATCCTCAATAAAATACTGGCAAACCGGATTCAGCAGCACATCACAAAGCTTATCCACCAGGATCAAGTGGGCTTCATCCCTGGGATGCAAGGCTGTTTCAACATTCGCAAATCAAATAACGTAATCCAGCATATAAACAGAACCAAAGACAAGAACCACATATTATCTCAATAGATGCAGAAAAGGCTTTTGACAAATTCAACAGCCCTTTATGCTAAAAACGCTCAATAAATTCGGTATTGATGAACGTACCTCAAAATATAAAAGCTATTTATGACAAACCCACAACTAACATCATTCTGAATGGGCAAAAACTGGAAAAATTCCTTTGAAAACTGGCACAAGACAGGGATGGCCCTCCTCTCACCATTCCTATTCAACATAGTGTTGGAAATTCTGGCTAGGGCAATCAGGCAAGAGAAAGAAATCAAGGGTATCCAGTTAGGAAAAGAAAAGTCAAATTGTCCCTGTTTGCAGATGACACATGATTGTATATTTAGAAAACCCCATTGTCTCAGCCCAAAATCTCCTAAGCTGATAAGCAACTTCAGCAAAGTCTCAGGATACAATTAATGTGCAAAAATCACAAGCATTCTTATACACCAGTAACAGACAGCAGAGAGCCAATCAGGAATGAACTTCCATTCACAATTGCTTCAAAGAGATCAATACCTAGGAATCCACTTACAAGGGATGTAAAGACCTCTTCAAGGAGAACTCCAAACCACTGGCTCAGTGAAATCAAAGAGACACAAACAAATGGAAGGACATACCATGCTCATGTATTGGAAGAATCAATATCGTGAAAATGGCCATACTGCCCAAGGTGATTTATAGATTCAATGCCATCCCCATCAAGCTACCATGACTTTCTTCACAGAATTGGAAAAAGCGGCTTTAAAGTTCATATGGAAAAAAAAAAGAGCCCGCATTGCCAAGACATCCTAGTCAAAGGACAAGCTGGAGGCGTCACGCTACCTGACTTCAAACTATACTACAAGACTACAGTAACCAAAACAGCATGGTACTGGTACCACAACAGAGATATAGACCAATGGAACAGAACAGAGTCCTCAGAAATAATACCACACATCTACAGCCTCTGATCTTTGACAAACCTGAGAGAAACAAGAAATGGGGAAAGGATCCCTATTTAATAAATGTGCTGGGAAAATTGCTAGCCATAAGTAGAAAGCTGAAACTGGATCCTTTCCTTACCCCTTATACGAAATTAATTCAAGATGGATTAGAGACTTAAATTTTAGACCTAATACCATAAAAACCCTAGAAGAAAATCTAGGTAGTACCATTCAGGACATAGGCATGGGCAAGGACTTCATGTCTAAAACACCAAAAGCAACGGCAGCAAAAGCCAAAATTGACAAATGGGATCTCATTAAACTAAAGAGCTTTTGCACAGCTAAAGAAACTACCATCAGAGAGAACAGGCACCTACAGAATGGGAAAATATTTTGCAACCTACTCATCTGACAAAGGGCTAATATCGAGAATCTACAAAGAACTCAAACAATATACAATAAAAAAACAAACAACCCCATCAAAAAGTGGGCAAAGGATATGAACAGACATTTCTCAAAAGAAGACTCCATACAGCCAACAGACACATGAAAAATGCTCATCATCACTCGCCATCAGAGAAATGCAAATCAAAACCACAATGAGATACCATCTCACCAGCAGTTAGAATGGCAATCATTAAAAAGTCAGGAACAACAGGTGTGGAGAGGATGTGGAGAAATAGGAACACTTTTACACTGTTGGTGGGATTGTAAACTAGTTCAACCATTGCGGAAACAGTATGGCGATTCCTCAAGGATCTAGAACTAGATGTACCATATGACCCAGCCATCCACTACTGGGTATATACCCAAAGGATTATAAATTACTCTACTACCAAGACACATGCACACGTATGTTTATTGCGTGCACTATTCACAATAGGAAATACTTGGAATCACCCAAATGTCCATCTGTGACAGACTGTACACAATGGAATTCCATTCTAAATTCCGTTGTGTTCCATAAAAGATTCCACTCATTAAATTTCCTTCAATTCCATATTCACTCCATTCCATATTCCATTGCATTCCATATTGCATTGCTCAATTCCATTCCCTTCCCTTTTGTATTCTCTTCCATTCCATTACTTCATTCGATATTCCAATCCATCCATTCTGTCCATATACCCTTCCATTCCATTCTATTCCATTCCATATTCCAGTTCCATTCAATTCCATGCCATTCCATATTCTATTCCATTCCATTTATTCCATTCTATATTTCATTACATTCCATCAATTCCATTCAATATTCCTTTCCATTCCATTCCATATTCCTTTCCATTCCATCCATATTTTCTTTCTGTTCCATTCCATTCCATTCCATATTTCTTACCATTCCATATTCCATTCATTCCATGTTTCATTCCATTCCATTCCATTCCATATTGCATTCCATTCCATATTCCATTCCATTCCCTTAATTCTATATTCCATTCCATTCCATTCCATTCCATTTCATTCCATATTCCTTTCCATTCCACTGCAATCCATTCCATATGCCATTCCAATCCATTCCATATTCCATTCCATTCCATAATCCAATCCATTTCCAATTCCATTCCATTCCATATTCCATTCAATTTCATATTCCATTCCATTCCGTATTCCATTCCATTGCATATTGCATTCCATTCCTGTCCATTCAATTTCATTGCATTTAATTCATTTCCATGTTCCATTCCATTCCATATTCCATTCCATTCCATTCCATATTCCATTCCATTCCATATTCCGTTCCATTCCATTACAGTTCTTTGCATTACATTGCGTTGCATATTGCATTCCATTCCATATTCCATTCCATTTCATATTGCATTCCATTCCATATTCCATTCCAATCGAATCCATTCAATTTCGTTGATTCATTCCGTTCCATATTCCATTCCATTCCACCTTCCATTCCATTCCATTGCATTCCATTCCATTCCATATTCCATTCCATTCCATTCCTTATTCCATTCCATTCCATACGATTCCATATTCCATTCCATTCCATCTTCTATTCTATTCCTATTTCCATTCTATTCCATTCCATTCCATATTCAATTCATTGCATACATCATTGCATAATATTGCATTGCATTCCATTCCATTCGATTTCATATTCCATTCTATTCCGTTCCGTTCCATTCCATTCATTACATATTTCATTCCATTGTATATTCCATTCCTTATTCCATTACATTTTATGTTCCATTCCTTCCATTCCATTTGCCACTTTATTCCATATTCCATTCCATTGCATATTCCATTCCATTCCATTCAATATTCCATTCCATTCCATTGCATATTCCATTCCATTCGACTCCATTCCATATTCCCTTCCATTCCATATTCCATTCCATTCCATCCCATATTCAGTTGCATTCAATTCCATTCCATTCCATATTCAATGTCATTCCATTCCATTCCATTCCATTGCGTATTCCATTCAATCCTTTCCATATTTTATTCCATTTCATATTCCATTCAATTCAATATTTCTTTCATTCCGTTACATTCCGTAGTCCATTCTCTTCCGTATTCCATTTCATTCAATTCCATTCCATTTCCATTCCATTTCATATTCCATTCCGTTCCACTCCATTCAGTTCCGTTCCATTGCTGGTCATATTCCATTCCATTCCATTCCATTGCATATTCCATTCCATTCTATTCCATATTCCATTTCATTCAATATTCCTTTCTGTTCCATTCCCTTCCGTTGCATTCCATTCCATTTCATATTTCATTCCATTCCTTTCCGTTCCGTTCCATTCCCTTCCATTCCATATTACATTCCATTCAATATTCCATCCCATTCCATTCCATTCTATATCGTTCCATTCCATATTCAATTCCATTCCATTCCATATTTCTTTCCTTCCATGTTCCATTCCATTTATTTACATTCCATACCATTCCACTCCATCTTCCATTCCTTCCATTCCATTATTCCATATTGCATTCCATTTCATTCCATTCCGTATACCATTCCTTCAATTCAATTCTGTTCCATTCCATATTCCATTCCATTCCATTTAATCCCATATTACACTCCATTTGATTCTGTTGCATTCCAACTTCCATTTCATTCCATTCCGTATTCCATTCCATTCCATTCCATTCTATTCCATTCCATTCCATATTACATTCCATTCCATATATCATTCAACCCCATATTCCATTCCATTCCATTCCTTAATCCGTTCCATTCCATTCCATCCCTTCCCATATTCCCTTCCATTCCGTATTCTGTTCCATTCCATTCCATATTCCATTGCATTCCGTTCCATATTCCTTTCCATTCCGTTCCATTTCATTCCATTCCATATTCCAATCCATTCCATTCTATTCCATTCCATATTCCATTCCTTTCCATTCCATTCCATTCTTTATTCCATTCCATTCATATCCCATTCCAGTCCTTTCCATTCCATTTCATATTGCAATCCAATCCATTCTATTCCATTCTATTATTCATTCCATACCATTGCTTTCCATTCCGTTTCATATTCCATTCCATTAAGATTCCATTCAATTCCATCCACATTCCATTCCATTGCATTTCTTTCCAATCCATTCCATTCCATATTCCATTACATTACAAACTACCCCATTCCATTTCATGATCCATTCTATTCCATATTCCATTCCATTCCATTTCATTCCATTCCATTCCATTGCATTTTATATCCCAATGCTCTCCATTCCCTCCCGTTCCATTCCATTCCATTCCATATCCCTTGACATTCAATATTCCATTCCATTCCATTTTCCATTCCATTCTATATCGTTCCATTCATTCCCTTATATAGTCCATAACCTTCCATTCCATCCATATTCCATTCCATTCCATTCCAATCCATATTCTGTTCCGTTCCGTTCCTTTTTCCATTCCATTCGTATTCCATGCTTTCCACTCCATTTTATTCCATTTCATTCCATTCCATTCCAGATTCCATTCCATTCCATTCCATATTCCTTTCCATTCTGTTCCATTTCATTCCATTCATATTCCAAACCTTTCCATTCTATACCATTCCATATTCCATTCCATTCCATTCATTCCTTATTCCATTCCATTTCATATCCCATTCCAGTCCTTTCCATCCATTCCGTATTGCAATCCAATCCATTCTATTCCATTCCATTATTCATTCCATACCATTCTTTCCATTCCGTTCCATATTCCTTTCCATTCCACATTCCATTCCATTCTATTCCATTCCAGATTCCATTCCATTCCATTCCATTCCATTTCATTCCATTCCATATACCATTCCAATCCATTCCATTCCATTTCATTTCATTCCAAATTCCAATCTATTCAGTTCTGTTCAATTCCATACCCAATTCTATTCCATATTCCATTCCATTACCTACTACATTCCTTTCCATATTTCAGTCCATTCCATTCAATATCCATTCAATTCCATATTCCATTCCATTTAGTATTCCATTACATTCCATGGTACATTCTACTCCTTTCCAGACCATATTCCATTCCATTTCATATTGCATTGCATTCCATATTCCATTCCATTTCAAATTCTATTCCACTGCATTCCAATTCCATTCCATTGCATATCGTTCCATTTCATTCCATTCCATATTCCATTCCATTCCATACTCCATTCCATTCCATTCCATCAAACTCCATTCCATATTCCATTTCATTCCATTCCATTCCATACCATTCCATTCCATTCCATATTCCATTCCATTCCATTCTATTCCATTCCTTTCCATTCCAGATTCTGTTCCATTCCATTCCTTTCCACATTCAATCCTTTCCTTTCCATATTCTATTCCATTCCATTCCATTGCATTCAATATTCCATTCCATTCCATTCCATATTCAATTCCATTCCATTCCATTCCATTCTATACTCCATTCCATCCATATTCCATTTATTTCATTCCATATTCCATTCCATTTCATTCCCTTTCGTTCCATTCCGTTTCATATTTTGTTAGGTTCCATTCCATTCCGTTCCAATCCGTATTCAATTT
Organism: Trachypithecus francoisi; assembly: GCF_009764315.1. Lineage (NCBI taxonomy): Eukaryota > Metazoa > Chordata > Mammalia > Primates > Cercopithecidae > Trachypithecus > Trachypithecus francoisi. Next base: position 103,113 of record NW_022680883.1, read on the forward strand.
CATTCCATATTCCATTCCATTCCATTTCATTTTATTCCATTCAATTCCATTGCTTTCAATATTCCATTACATTCCATTGCATTTCATTGCATTCCGTATTCTATTCTATTCCATTCCATTCCATTCCATTACGTTCCCTATTCCATTCCATTCCATATTCCATTCCATTCTATTGCATTCCATATTCCATTTCATTCCATTCCATTGCAATCCGTTCCATATTCCACTCCATTCCATATTCCCATACTTTCCATTCTATTCCATTCCATTCCATTCCTTTCCATATTCCATTCCATTCCGTTCTATATTCCATTCCATATCCCATTCCATTCCATTCCATTGCATTCCATCCCATTACGTTTTCCATTTCATTCCATATTCCATTACGTTCCACTACATATTCCATTCCATTCCATATTCCATTCCATTCCATTCCATTCCATTCCATTCCATACTCCCTTCCATTTCATATTTCGTTCCATTCCGTTACTTTGCATTCCATTCCGTTCCATTCCATTCCATATTCCATTCTATTCCAAATTCCATTTTATTCCATTCCATTACATTCCATTCTCCATTCCATTCCATATTCCGTTGCATTCCATTTTATTCCGATCCCTTCCATTGTATTTCATGTTCCATTCCATTCCGTTACTTTCCATTCCGTTCTGGTCCGTTCCATTTCATTTCCCATTCCATTCTATATTTCCTTCCATGGTTCACTCCATTTTATACTCCATTCCGTTCCATTCCATAAGCTTTTCCATTCCATATCCCATTCCATATTCCATTCCAATCCATTCCATATTCCATTCCATTCCATTGCAGATTTCATTCTATTCCATTCCATACTATTCCTTATTCCATTCCATTCTATATTTCATTCCTTTCCGTTTCATATCCCATTTCCTTCCATTCCATTCTACTCCATTATATATTGCATTCCATTCAATTCCATTCCGTTCTGTATTCCATTCCATTCCATATTCCATTCCATACCATTCTGTTGTATTCCATTCCATTCCACATTCCATTCCATATTTCAGTCCATTCCTTTCCATTCCATTCCATTCCATTCCGTCCATGTTCCATTCATTCCATTTTTTTCAATTCCATTCCGTTCATATTCCATTCCATTTCATATTCCATTCCATACCATTCTATGCTATTCCATTACATTCCATTATCCATTACATTCCGTTGAATATTCCATTCCATTCCATATTCCATTCCATTCCATTTTCCATTCCATTCCATATTTCATTGCATTCCAATTCCTTTCCATGTGATTCCATTCCTTTCCCATCGATTTCATTTCATTTCATATTTTGTTCCATTCAGTTTCTTTCCGTTCCGTTCCTTTCCATCCTTGTTTCATTCAATTCCATATTTTCATTCCTTTCCATTCCATTCCATTCCATTGCATTCTATTCCATTCCATTCCATTCCAATCCATTTTTCATTCCATTCCCTCCATATTCCATTCCATTCCATATTTATTCCATTTCATATTCCACTGAATTTGATATTTCTTTCATTCCATTACATTCTATATTCGATTCTATTCCATATTCCATTTCATTCCATTCCATTCCATTTTCCTTTCCATTCCATATTCCATTCTGTTCCACTCCATTCACTTCCGTTCCTTCCATGTCCTATTAATTCCATTCGATTCCATTCGATTTTCCATTTCATTCGATTTCATATTCCATACCATTCCATATTCCATTCCATTCCATCCATACTGCCCCCATTCCGTTCCATTATATTCCATTTCATTCCATATTCCATTCCATTGAATTCGTTTCCATTCCATATTCCATTCCAAACAGAATTCCCTTGCTTCCTTACTTCATCCATTCCATAAGCCATTCCATTCCATTCAAACTCCATTACATAATTCAATTCCGTTCCATATCCTTCCATTCCATTGGCATTTCGTTCCATATTCCATTCCATTCCATTCCATTTCATAATCCATTCCATTTGATTCAATTGCATTCCATTCCATTCCACATTCCATTCCATTCCATGCCATATCTATTCAATTCCATAATCCATTCCATTCCATTTCTTTCCATTCCATATTCCATTCCATTCCATATTCCATTTCATTCCGCATCCCTTTCCTTTCCATTCCAATCCATATTCCATTCCATTCCTTCCATTCCATATTCCATTCCTTTCCATATACCATTCCACTCCATTCCATTCCATTCCATAATCCTTTCCATTCTATTCCATTTCATTCCATTGCATATTCCATTCCATTCCTTTCCATTCTATTCCATTCCAAATTCCATTAAATTCCATTCCATATACCATTCCATTCCATATTCCATTCCATTCCACTCCATTCCATATTCCATTCCATTCCATATTCCATTGCATTCCATATTCCATTCCATTCCATCCATATTACATACCATTCCATATTCCATTCCATTCTATGCCATATTCCATTCCATTCCATTCCATATTCCATTCCATTCCATTCCATATTCCATTCCATTCCATTCCATTCCATATTGCACTTCATTCCATATTCGATTCCATTCCTTATTCCATTCCATTATATATTCCTTTCCAGTCCATTTCATATTCCATTCCATTCCAAACCATCCATTCCATTCCATTCCACATTCATTCAATTCCATATTTCATTCCATTCCATACTCCATTCCATTCCATATCCCTTTCCATTCCATTATATTCTCTACCGTTCCATTCCATTGCATTCATATTTCATTCCGTTCTGGTGGTTCCTTTCTGTTCCAATCCATGTACCATTCCATTCCATATTCCTTCCTTCCATTCCATTCATTCTATTCCATTCAATTCCATATTCCATTCCATTCCATTCCATTCTATTCCATTCCATTTCATATCCTTTCCATTCCATTACACATACTGTTCCATTCCATTGCATTCATATTTCATTCCGTTCCGGTTGGTTCCTTTCTCTTCCAATCCATATACCATTCCATTCCATATTCCTTTCCTTCCATTCCATTCATTTTATTCCACTCAATTCCATATTCCATTTCATTCCATTCCATATTCCATTCCATTCCATTCCATTCTATTCCATTCCATTACATCTTCCATTCCATTCCTTGCATTCCATACGCTTTTCATTCCATATTTCATTCCATTTCATTTGATACAGTTTTGTTCCATGTTATTCCCTTCCATATTCCATTCCATCCATATTCCATTCCATTCCATTCCGTTCCATATTGCATTCCATTCCAAATGCCATTGCATTGCCTTCCAAACAATATTCCATTGCCACTCCATTCAATTCTATTCCATTCCATTCCATATTCCATTCCATATTCCATTGTATTCCATTTCTTTCCATTTGATTCCGTTCCATATTGAGTTCCATGACATTCCATCCCGTTCCATATTCAGTTCCATTCCATATTCCATTACATTCCATTCCATATGCCATTTCATTACATTCCAATTCATATTGAATTCCATTCCATTCCATTCCATTCCATGTTTCATCCCTACCATATTCCTTTGCATTCCGTTGCATTCCATTCTGTTCCATTCCATTTCGTATTCCATTCTTTTCCTTTACGTTCGATTCTGTTCCGCTTCATTCCATTCCTTATTCCATTTCATTCTATATTCCGTTCCATATTCCATTCCATTCCATGTTCCATTCCATTGCATTTCATTCCATTCCATGCATATTCGATTCCTTTTCATTCCATTCCATTCCATATTCCATTCCATTTCATATTCTGTTGCTTTCCATTCCATTCCTTTCCATTCAGTATTCCATTCCATCTATTCCATTTCATTCCATTCCATTCCATTCCATTCCATTCCATTCCTTTCCCCTTTGCATTCCATTCCATATTCCATTCCATTCCATTCTGTTGTTTTCCATATTCCATTCCATTCCATATTCCATTCCATTGAAAATTCCATTTCATTCCATTCCATGTCCATTCCATTCCATTCCTTCCATGTTCCTTTCCATTCCAATCCATTCCGTATTCCATTACATTCCATACTCCATACTATTCCATGTTAAATTCCATTCCATTCGTTTTCATTCCATTCCATTTTATTGCGTTCCATTCCTTTCTGTTCCATATTACTTTCCATTCCATGTTCCATTCCATTTCTTTCCATTCTCTTCCATTCCACTCCATATTCCATTCCATTCCATTAAATTCCATATCCCATTTCATTTCATCCATTCCATATTCCTTCCTTCCATTCCATGACATTCAATATTCCATTCCATTCCATTCCATTCCATTCCATATTCCATTCCATTTCATTCTATTCCATTCCAACTTCTATTTCATTCCATTCCGTATTCCATTCCATTCCATTCTATTCCATTCCATTCCAGTCCATTCCACCTTCCATTCCATTCCATATTCCATTCCATTCAAGTCCATTCCCTATTACATTCAATTCAATTCCATTCCATTCCTATTATTAATCCATTGCATTCCATATTCCATTCCATTCCATTCCATTCCAATTCCATTCCATTCCATTCCATATTCCATTCCATTCCATTCCATATTCCATTCCATTCCATATTCCATTCCATCCATTCCGTTCCATTCCACATTGAATTCCATTCCTTTCCATGTTCCATTCCATTCTCTTCCATTCCTTTCCATATTCCATTCCATTCCATTCCATACTCCATTCCATTCCCTTCCCCATTCCATTCTATTGCATATTCCATTAGATTTCTTTTCCTAATCCATTCCGTTCCATCCATATGCAATCCATTCCATTCCATATTTCAATTCCATTATGTATTAAATTCCATATTCCTTAATCCATCCATTCCATTCCATATTCCATTCCATTCCGCATTACATTGCATTACTTTTTCCATTGCATTCCATTTTATATTCCATGCATTCCATATTCCATTCCTTTCCATATTCGAATCCATTATATTTCATTTCAATCCATATTCCTTTCCATTCCATTCAAGATTCCAATCCATTCCATTTCATTCCATTCCATATTCCATTCCATTCCATTGCATTCCATACCATTCCATTCCATATTCCATTCCATTCCATTTTCCATTGCATTGCATTCCATTCCGTTCCCTTCCATTTCATTTCTTATTCTCATTCATTCCGTTACGTTCTGTTCCGTTCTGTTCCATTCCATTCCACATTCCATTCTATTCCATTCCATTTCTTTCTATATTCCATTCCATTCCATTCCCTACCATTCCATTCCGTTCCATATTCCATTCCATTCCATATTCCATTCCACTCCATATTCCATTGCATTCCATTCCTTAAACGTTCCATCCCTTCTATCTCATTCCATATTCCCTTCCATTCCGTATTCCCTCCCATTCCATTCCATATTCCTTTACATTGCATGGCATTGCATTGCATTGCATGCCTTGCATTCCATTGCATTGCATTGCATTGCATTCCATTCCATTCCATATTCCATTCCTGTCCATTCCTTTCCATATTCGATTCCTTTTCATTCCCTTCCTTTTCATTTCATTCCATTCCATATTCCCTTCCATTCCATTCCATTCTGCGTTCCATTCCTTTTCATTGTATTCCGTTCCAAATTCCATATCATTCCATTCCGTATTCCATTCAATTTCAATCCATTCCATTTCATTCCGCATTCCATTCCATTGCATATTCCATTCCATTGCATATTCCATTCCATTTAATTCCATTCCCCATTCCTTTCAATTCCATTCCATTTCATTCAGTTTTACAATCCATTGCATTCCATATTCCATTCCATTCCATTCCATATTGCATTCCATTTTTTTCCATTGCATTCCATTTTCCATTCCAGTCCATTTCATTCCATTCCATTCCATTCCATTCCATTCCTTTGCATTCCATATTCTATTCCATTCAATATTCCATTACATTACACTCTATTCCATTCAACTTTCCTTTCCATTGCATCCATTCCTTTCCAATTCTTATTCCATTCCATATTAAATTCCTTCCATTCCATTCCATATTCCATTCCATTCCATTTAATTCCATATTGCATTCCATTTAATTTTATTCCATTCCAGCTTCCATTTCATTCCATTCCATATTCGATTGCATTCCATTCCATCCATTCCATTCCGTTCCATATTCCATTCCATTCCATATTTCATTCCACTCCGTATTCCATTCCATTCCATTCCTTAATTCGTTCCATTCCATTCCATCCATTCCATATTCCCTTCGATTCCGCATTTCATTCTTTTGCTTTCCATATTACTTGTATTCCATTCCATTTTATTCCATTCTATTCCATTCCAGTCCATTCCATTCCATATTCATTTCCATTTCATTCAAAATTGCATTCCATTCCATATTCCATTCCATTCCATATTGCATTCCATTGCATTCCACTCCATTCCAATATTCATCCCTACCATATTCCTTTGCATTCCGTTGCATTCCATTCCGTTCCATTCCATTTCGTATTTCATCCTTTCCGTTACGTTCGTTTCTGTTCCACTTCATTCCATTCCTTATTTCATTTCATTCTATATTCCATTCCATATTCCATTCCATTCCATATTCCATTCCATTTCATTTCATTCCATTCCATTGCATATTCGATTTCTTTTCCTTCCATTCCATTCCATTTTCCATTCCATTTTTCATTTCTATTGCTTTCATTCCATTCCTTTACATTCCTTATTCCATTCCATTCCATTCCATTCCATTCTATGCCATTTCATTTCCATTTCATTCCATTCCATATTCTATTCCATTCCATTCCCGATTGCATTGCATTCCATATTCCATTCCATTCCAGTCTGTTCTTTTCCATATTCCATTCCATTCCATATTCCATTCCATTGAAAATTCCATTCCATTCCATTCCATATTCCATTCCATGTTCGTTTCCATTCCAATCCATTCCGTGTTCCATTACATTCCATACTCCATTCTATTCCTTGTTAAATTCCATTCCATTCGGTTCCATTCCATTCCATTTTATTGCGTTCCATTCCATTCCGTTCCATATTCCTTTCCATTCCATGTTCCATTCCATTCTTTCCTTATCTTCCATTCCACTCCATATTCCATTCCATTCCATTAAATTCCATATACCATTTAATTCATTTCATTCCATATTCCATTCCTTCTACTAAATTCCATACCATATTCCATTCCATACCTTTCCATTCCCTTCCAAATTCCATTCCATTTCATTCTATTCCATTCCACTTCTATTTCATTCCATTCCTTATTCCATTCCATTCGATTCCATTCCATTCCATTCCGTTCCACATTCCTTTCCTTTCCAATTTCCATTCCATTCACTTCCATTCCCTATTCCATTCAATTCCATTCCATTCCGTTCCGTTTTATAATACATTGCATTCCGTAATCCATTCCATTCCATTCCATATTCCATTCCATTCCATTCCATATTCCATTCCATTCAATATCCCATTCCGTTTCATTACATCTTGCATTCTATTCCATTCCATTCCGTATTCCTTTCCATTCCATTCCATTCCATATTGCATTTCTTTTCATACTCCATTCTATTCCGTCTTTAATTCCATTCCATTCGGTTCCATTCCATATTATTGCATTGCATTCCTTTCCATACCATATTCCTTTCCATTCCATGTTCCATTCCATTCCTTTCTTTTTCTTCCATTCCACTCCATATTCCATTCCATTAAATTCCATACTCCATTTCATTTATTCCATTCCATATTCCATTCCTTCCATTCCATTCCATTCCATTCCATATTTTCTTCCCATTCCATTCCATATTCCATTCCAGTTTATTGTATTCCATTCCAACTTCTATTTCATTCCATTCTGTATTCCATTCCTTTCCATTCGATTCCATTCCATTCCATTCCGATCCACCTTCCATTCCATTCCATATTCCATTCCATTCAATTCCATTCCCTATTCCATTCCATTCCATTCAGTTTTATCATCCATTGCATTCCATATTCCATTCCATTCCATTCCATATTCCATTCCATTCCTTTCCATTCCATTGCATATTCCATTCCATTACATTCCATTCCATATTCCATTCCATTCCGTTCCATTCCATATTCAATTCCATTCCTTTCGATATTCCCTTCCTTTCTATTCCATTCCATTCCATATGCCATCCATATCCATTGCCATTCCCCATTCCTTTCTATTCCATATCCATTAGACTTCTTTTCCAAATACATTCCATTCCATACCATATGCCATTCCATTCCATTCCATATTTCATTCCATTATGTATTCAATTCCATGTCCTTAATCCATTGCATTCCATTGCATATTCCATCCATTTCATATTCTATTCCATTCCGTATTGCTTTACATTCCTTATCCCATTCCATTCCATTTTATATTCCATTCCTAATATTCCATCCTTTCCATATTACATTCATTAAATTTTCTATTCATTCCATTCCACTCCATATTCTATTCCATTCATTCAATATACCAATCCATTCTATTTCATTTCAATCCATATTCCATTCCATTCCTTTCAAGATTCCAATCCATCAATTTCATTTCATTCGTATTCCATTCCTTCTATTCCATTCCATATCAATTCCATTCTATTTTCCATTGCATTGCATTCCATTCCGTTCCCCTTCCATTCCATTTCATATTCTCGTTCATTCCATTAGTTCTGTTCTGTTCTGTTGCATTCCATTCCACATTAAATTCTATTCCATTCCATTTCTTTCTATATTCAATTCCATTCCATTCCATACCATTCCATTCCGTTCCAGATTCCATTCCATTTCATTCTATTCCATTCCATATTCCATCCACTCCATGTTCCATTGA